>NC_034201.2:36059224-36344224 GCF_002021735.2 Oncorhynchus kisutch | reverse complement strand
GCTAGCATTAGTAGTCGTAGTGGTAAGTAGTAGTGGTAGTATGTTAATAGTAGTAGTCGTATTAGTAGCAACAGTAGCAGTAGCAGTAGTCGTAGTAGTAGTAGTAATAGTAGTAGTAGTTGTAGTAGTCATAGTAGTCATAGTAGTAGTAGTATGCTAGTAGTAGCAGCAGTAGTAGTTGTTGTAGTATTAGAAGTAGTAGTATGCTAGTCATAGTAGGGTAGTAGTAGTAGTAGTAGAAGTAGGAGTAGGAGTAGTAGGAGCTGTAGTATTAGTAGTAGTAGTAGTAGTCGTAGTAGTAATAATAGCAGAATAAGAAAAATATGATATCTATTTAGCAGTGGGGTAGCAGTAGAAGTAATAGTTGTAGTAGTAATATGCTAGTAGTAGTAGTCATTGTCATTTCAGTAGTAGTAGTAGTAGTAGTAGTCGTAGTAGTCATAGTACTAGTTGTTGTGGTAGTCATAGTAGCAGCAGTAGTTGTAGTAGTATGTTAGTAGTAGTAGTACTAGTAGTAGTAGTATGTTAGTAGCAGTGGTATTGGTGGTAGTTGTCATTGTCATAGTCGTGGTCATAGGTTGAATGTTAGTAGTTGTAGTAGTAGTAGTATGAATGTAGTAGTAGTTGCAGAAGTTGTAGTAGTAGCATGTTAGTAGTAGTAGTCGTATTAGTAGTAGAAGTAGTAGTAACAGTACAGTAGTAACTAGTACTAGTAGTAGTAGTCATAGTCGTAGTAGTTTTATTCTAGTTTTAGAAGTCGTAGAGGTAGTAGCAGTAGAATTAGTAGTAGTAGTAGCATGTTAGTAGTAGAAGTCGTAGTAGTAGTAGTAGTCGTTGCCGTAGTATTTTTATGCTTGTATTGTAGTCGTAGAGTTAGTAGTAGTAGTAGTAGTATGCTAGTTGTAGTAGTCGTAGTCATATTAGTAGTAGTAGTAGCAGCAGTATGCTAGTAGTTGTAGTCATGGTCTTCGTAGTAGTAGTCGTCGTGGTAGTAGATGTAGAGTAGTAGTCGTAGTTGCAGTAGTAGTGTGCTAGTAGTAGTAGTAGTAGTAATAGCATTAGTAGTATGCTAGTAGTAGTAGGGTAGAAGTTGGAGTAGTAGGAGTAGTTGTAGTAGTTTGATAGTAGTATTAGGGCAGAAGTAGGAGCAGTAGTAGTATGCTAGGTGTGGTAGTCATAGTCATAAAAGTAGTAGTAGTCGTAATAGAAGTCATAGTAGTAGTAGTCGTAGTCAAAGTTGTCGTTATTGTCGTAGCTGAAGTAGTAGTATGCTAGTAGGAGTAGGAGTAGTAGTAGTCGTAGTAGTAGTAGTAGTAGTAGCATGATAGTAGTAGTAGGAGTAGTAAGAGTAGTAGTAGTAGTAGTAGTAGGGTGGTAGAAGTAGTAGTAGGGTAGTAGTAATAGTAGTAGCATTAGTTGTAGTAGTATACTAGCAGTAGTAGTAGGAGTCAAAGTAGTTGTAGTAGTGTATTAGTATTAGTAGCAGTAGTAGTAGTAGGGTAGCAGTAGTATGCTAGTAGTAGTAGTAGTAGGGTAGTAGTAGTATGCTAGTGGTAGTAGTAGTAGTAGTATTAGTAGTAGTAGTGTGCTAGTAGTAGTCGTAGTAGTTGTAGTAGTAGTAGGGTAGTCGTAGTTGTAGTCATAGTCGTAGGAGTAGTAATACCAGTAGTAGTAGTAGTAGTAGTAGTAGTAATAATATCAGCAGAATAAGAAACATATTTCATCTATTTAGTAGTATGGTAGTAGTAGTAGTTGTAGGATAGTAGTAGTAGTAGTGGTCATAGTAGTAGTAGCAGTAGTAGTAGTAATAGCAGTAGTAGTAGTAATATCAGTAGTAGTATGCTGGTAGTAGTAGTCGTAGTTGTTGTAGCTGTGTTAGTAGTAGTAGTATGTTGGTAGTAGTAGTCGTAGTAGCAGTAGTAACAGTAGCAGTAGTAGTAGTAGCATGCTATTAATAGTTATAATAATATAATAATAGTCATAGTTGTCATAGTAGCAGTTGTATGCTAGTAGTAGTAGTAGTAGTAGTAGTAGTGATAGTGGCAGTCGTCGTAATAGTCGTAGTCAAAGTAGTAGTATGCTAGTAGGAATAGGAGTAGTAGTAGTAGTTGTAATGGTTTGATAGTAGTATTATGAGAAGTATTAGTTGTAATAGTAGAAGTAGGGTAGTATAAATAGTAGTGTGGTAGTAGTATTTTACTCTTAGTAGTGGTAGTAGTGGTAGTAGTACCAGTAGTAGTAGTAGTAGTAGTAGTAGTACTAGTAGAATGCTAGCATTAGTAGTAGTAGTAGTAGTAGGTTAGTAGTAGTAGTGTGCTAGTATTAGTCATAATAGTAGTAGGGTAGTCGTAGTAGTAGTCATAGTCGTAGGAGTAGTAATACCAGTAGTAGTAGTCATAGTAGTAATAACAGCAGAATAAGAAAAATATTTTATCTATTTAGTAGTAGGGTAGAAGTGGTGGTAGTCAAAGTCATAGTAGTAGTCGTAGTAGTAGTTTCATGCTAGTAGTAGTAGTCGTAGAGGTAGTAGCAGCAGTAGTAGTAATAGTAGTATTAGTATGCTAGTAGTAGTAGTCGTAGTAGTAGCAGAAGTAGTAGTAGTAGTATAAGTAGTGGTAGTAGTAATAGTAGTACTAGTTGTAGTAGTGTGTTAGTTGTAGTAGTAGTAGTAGTCGTAGTAATCGTAGTAGTAGTACTATGCTGGTAGTAGTAGTAGTAGTAGTAGTAGTAGTAGTAGTAGTAGTAGTAGTAGTAGTATGGTAGTAGAAGGAGTAGTAGTAGTAGTAATTATAGTAGGGTAGTAGTAGTAATAGTAGTTTGCTAGTAGTTGTAGTCATAGGCATAGTAGTAGTAGTCATCGTAGTAGTAGTCATAGTAGTAGTAGAAGTAGTAGTAGTAGTAGTAGTAGTCGTAGTCATAGTAGTAGTGTGCTAGTAACAGTAGTCATAGAAGTCGTAACAGCAGTAGTAACTACTACTAGTAGTAGTAGTAGTAAGATTAGCAGTGGTAGTAGTTGTAGTAGTAGGTTAATAGTAGTAGTAGTAGTAGTTGTTGTCGTCATAGTTGTAGTCGTAGTATGCTAGTAGAAGTAGGAGTGGTAGTAGCAGAAGTAGTGATATGGTAGTAGTATTTTAGTATTAGTAGTAGTAATAGTAGTAGCAGTAGTAGTAGTAGTTGTAGAAGTAGTAGAAGTAGTAGTAGAATAGTTGTAGTAGCAGTAGTAGTAGTTGTAGCAGCAGTAATGGTAGTAGTATGCTAGAGGTAGACATAGTAGCAGTAGGGTAGTAGTAGTAGCCATAGAAGTCGTAGTAGTAGTAGTATGCTAGTAATTGTAGTCATAGTCATAGTAGTAGTAGTAGTAGTAGTCGTCGTAGTAGTCATAGTAGTAGCAGTAGTAGTATTCATAGTCATGGTAGTAGTATTTTAGTGGTAGTAGTCATAATATTAGTAGCAGTAGTAGTATTAGTAGTAGTAGTATGCTAGTAGTAGTAGCCTTAGCAGCAGTAGTAGTAGTAGTAGTAGTAGGTTAGCAGTAGCAGTAGTGGTAGTAGTAGTAACATATGCAGTAGTAGTAGTGGTCGTAGTAGTAACAGTAACAGTAGTAGTAGTATATTAGTAGTAGTAATAGTCATATTCATATTAGTCATAGTAGTGTTAGTATGCTAGTAGTAGCAGCAGTAGTAGAAGTAGTATGTTAGTAGTAGTAGAAGTAGTGGTAGTAGTAATAGTAGTAGTAGTTTTAGTAGTATGTTAGTTGTAGTAGTAGTTGTAGTCATAGTATTCGTAGTGGTAGTATTATGCTGTTAATAGCAGTGATAGTAGTAGTAATAGTCATCGCCATAGTCGTAGGTGTAGTAGTAGTATGCTAGTAGTACAAGGAGTAGTAGTAGTAGTAGTAGTAGTAGTAGTAGTCGTAGTAGTAGTAGTAGTCGTAGTAGTAGTAGTAGTCGTAGTAGTATGGTAGTAGTTGTAGTATGCTAGTAGTAGTAGTAGTAGTAGTTGTAGTAGTAGTAGTAGTAGTAGTAGTAGGGTAGTACTATTAGTAGTAGTCATAGTAGTGATAGTAATAGTAGTAGTAGTAGTTGTAGAAGTAGTAGTAGTAGTAGTATGCTAGCAGTAGTAGTAGTGGTAATAGTAGTAGTAGTAGACATTTTAGAAGTAGTTGTATTGTAGTTGTAGTAGCAGTAGTGGTAATTGTAGTAGCAGTAATGGTAGTAGTATGATATAAGTAGACATAGTAGTAGTGGGGTAGTAGTAGTAATCATAGAAGTTGTAGTTTTCATAGGAGTAGTTGTAGTAATAGTAGTAGTAGTATTAGTAGTAGTAGTAGTAGTAGTAGCAGTAGTAGTAGTGGTAGTATGCTAGTAATTGTAGTCATAGTCATAGTAGTAGTAGTAGCAGTAGTAGTAGTAGTAGTCGTAGTAGTAGTCGTAGTAGTAGTCATAGTAGTAGTATGGTAGTAGTTGTAGTATGCTAGTAGTAGTAGTAGTAGTTGTAGTAGTAGTAGGGTAGTACTATTAGTAGTAGTCGTTGTAGTGGTAGTAGTAGTCATAGTCGTAGTAGTAGTAACAGCAGAATATGAACAATATTTGATATATTTGCCTTGCATTTTATGGAAATTCATCTTCTTCTTATCCCAACTTCTCTGAAAGACACTTAAATACTCTACTACTATTACTTGGTGTGCAGTTACACAGCCAAGGGTCAAGAGTTCACCAAAGAGTTATATATATTGGCAAGGATTTCTGCTATAATGACTTGAAGCTCATCACATTTAAATTATTCACCAAATGCCTGCTATATACATTGATAATTAATCAAATGTTTTCTGCAAATCACGTTTATTGACGTGCCAGCCTCTATTTATACAAATTATAGCTGAAGTTGTTTATAGTCAGTGGTGTGTTTGGCATTGAAAAAGAGAAGCATATGTAGAAAAGTACCTCATATGATGACGCATGGGGCTATTTTGCTTCCACTGGTCCTGTGGCCATTGTTAAGGTCAACGCCGTCATGAACTTTATCCAGTACCAAGACATTTTAGCCAGAAACCTGGCTAACTTGTCCGCAAGTGGATCTTTCAGCAAGAAAATTACCCCAAGCACACATCAAAATCCTCAAAGAAATGGTTAATTGACCAAATATTCTACATTTTGCAATTGCCATCGGTCTCCGGACTTGAACCCCATTGAAAACCTGTGGTTTGAATTGAGGAGGGCAGTCCATAGGCGCAAACAAAGGATATCAAAGATCTGGAAAGCTTCTGTATGGAGGTCCCTCCCAATGTGCCCTCAAATCTCACAAAACATGTCAGAAAAAGTCTCCATGTGCTAGAGCAATGAAAACATGGGTCCTAATAATTTTGACCCCTACATTAAAAAAATATATATATTACTTACAAGAGTGCAAATAATTATGTACCTGGCTGTATAACTTTTAAGAGTTCAAGGGTCAGTGGGGTGGATATTTATTGTTAGACTGTGTGTGTGTTTGTGTAGTTTGTGCGTGTATGTGTATGTATGTGAGCGTTTGTGTGTGTGTGTGTACAGCTTGTGTTAGTTGGTGTTTGCATGTGCATGTGTGTGTGTGTGTGTGTGTGTGTGTGTGTGTGTGTGTGTGTGTGTGTGTGTGTGTGTGTGTGTGTGTGTGTGTGTGTGTGTGTGTGTGTGTGTGTGTGTGTGTGTGTGTGTGTGTATCTTTGTATGTGTGCTAATCTTGGTATACAGTAGTACTGCACCTCTGACTCTCTAGACACAGGCTGATATGATGTTTCAAGGTACAGTTCCGAAGCGATACGGCTTCCTAAAGTAAATTCTCCACAGCCGTTCACCACTACCATCTGGATGTGAACAGTCACTCCACAGGACTCCACAGTCTTGGCCCAGCCTTTGGCACAACCCTGTACAACTATGGTATTAGGATAGCCTCAGTCTTGAGGGTAGAGCAATGGCAACCTCAATGAGATGGGGAGTCTAGAAAATATACTGTGCTCCACTGCAACAAAGAATGTTCCACCACACTTTAAACTGAAAAATGGTCAGAGTAATTCACTTTCTACAAGAGGCAATTATCTTTTTGGTTGGCTCTTGGCCAGTTATCGAAATATATTGTAAACATATGGCATCCCTGATGACGTGTTCATCATTCATCTTAAGACAAATAGCCCCGCAATATTTTTCTGTACTTCCTAAACTGGAATGAAATCAACACCATATGGTGCCAATAGTCTTGGCTGCCATGTTGAGTATTATAAATACAATTTCTCATGCGATACAATTACATCAGCAGCCAAAAATATGAGCAGGAACAGTGGAAGGGCTCAAGTTCCCAGCAAACAACTGTGATGCTCAACAAGGCAATGGGATGTGGATGTGGTACTTCAGAGTAGAGAGTTACGAGTTACTTGTTAGTACTGTAGTTTAATTACCAACCTGGGTTGTAATTCACTAGAAACCAAAGATGCAACACACTTTTCATTGCAAAACTATTTGCTACTGTGTGTACAAATTAATACCAGCCTGTTCTTACATGATAAATGCACACATACTTTGTGAAGATGCAGTAACATTTACAAAGCATAGGTAAATGTATCTTCTATTTATTAATATGCTCCAAAGTTGGTCAGGCAAAGACAACCTTATAACAGACAGCTTATGTTATGCTGATGTTGTTTTCATGTTTTTATGTCATTTGTATTGTGTGAAGGCAAAGACAGATTATGTTTTTCTATTATATTATATTCTATGTCACTCTTATGTAGTGTAATGCCATGTGGATTTATGCAAGGTTATGCATGTTCATATCAATGACTGATCATTGATAAATGAATCAACTACATCGGTGACATAGGAACCACCCTTTTAAGTTGATAATACAAACCAAAAAATTGGTGGCAATTCATTAAAGGCAATTGTTCAATCTTGATCAATAGACCCTGGCCCTAGACTAGGAGTATTTCTCTTGGTCTTGAATTCTGCTGTTGACAGTCAATTTCTGAGCGAGGGTTGAATCAAATGATTCATGTCACATTTCATGTGGCTGTGAATTGGTGATCAATAAAAGGTTTTCGCACACTACACAACAAATACACACACACACACACACACACACACACACACACACACACACACACACACACACACACACACACACACACACACACACACACACACACACACACACACACACACACACACACACACACACCATCAATTGAACATGGCATCTTTGTTTATACCATTGTGGTATTCAAACATGAGTCCTTCTACCTCTTGCAGTAGAATCGAGGTGGGAGAGAGGTGGGAGAGAGAGAGGGGGGAGAGAGAGGGGGGAGAGAAAGAGGAGGAGAGAGAAAGAGCGAGAGTGGGAGAGAGAGAGAGAGAGAGCACCAGGGCTTACATCATGGCTGCACCTTCTTAATGTAATGAAGGACTTGTTGCCTAGTCTTAGTGAGAGAGGGGGGGGGTGGTAGAGAGAGAGAGGGGGTGAGAGAGAGGGGGTGGAGAGAGAGAGGGGTGGAGAGAGAGAGGGGTAGAGAGAGAGAGAGAGAGAGAGAGAGAGAGAGAGAGAGAGAGAGAGGGGTGGAGAGAGAGAGGGGTGGAGAGAGAGAGGGGTATAGAGAGAGAGAGAGAGAGAGAGAGAGAGAGGGGTGGAGAGAGAGAGGGGTGGAGAGAGAGAGGGGTAGAGAGAGAGAGAGAGAGAGAGAGAGAGAGAGAGAGAGAGAGAGAGAGAGAGAGAGAGAGAGGGGTGGAGAGAGAGAGGGGTGGAGAGAGAGACGGGTAGAGAGAGAGAGAGAGAGAGAGAGAGAGAGAGAGAGAGAGAGAGAGAGAGAGAGAAAGAGAGAGAGAGAGAGAGAGAGAGGGGTGGAGAGAGAGAGGGGTGGAGAGAGAGAGGGGTAGAGAGAGAGAGAGAGAGAGTGAGAGAGAGCGAGAGAGAGAGAGAGAGAGAACCATTCTTTGTTGCTGACATTGTATTATTATTGCTCTAAAGTCAAGCAATGAAAGCATGTGAGTGTGTGGGTGTTGTGTTTCTGTGCGTGGTGTGTGTGTGTTGCTTGTCTGTGTGTGCTTTGTGTGTGTGTGTATGTTGTGTGTGACTTCCTTTGGTATAACCCAAGTAAATGGGAGGGTAAACAGTACTTTCCAAGGATAACAACATGGCAGACTTTTGTAACGAGGATTAATTTCGGAAACACAATTTGCACTAATTAACTTTCGGAACAGATTAAATTACAAACTCGATTCAATTACAAACTTGCATCACACTTATGAAAAGGAACCAAAGAACAGAGCATTTTGGAGCATTTTCTCAATGTTGTCGAAAGCTGGGATCAAGCTGCCAAGCATTGGGTTTGAAATTCACTGGTCATCGAGAAATACTGCACTGAGTGATGGGTGCATCAATCACTCTGCACACACGTGTCATCATTTTAAGTGGGTTATTTAAATTAATTAAATACTGCCTTGGCATGGGCTTCCGGAACCATTAGACTTGCAAATGATGTTGGGTTATGGCGCCCAATACTAATCCTCAATTCTTAATTTATAATCCATATCTGTCCCCCAAAATGGTCAGCATACGCCATCCTCCTCTCATACTAGGACAATGTGCAGGCCTACTACTGAATTAATGAATGGTGATGTTCCTAGCCTCCTACATGCTCTATGATGACAATAAAAACAAAGTAAGCCAAAGCTGTGGCGTGACAAACAAGATTCAGAAGTTCTCTGCTGCGCCCTTATTTCCAAGTTGCAGCAATTATGCTAATATGCCCAGCCTTCTGAATATATTACTCAAAGCCTAACTAAAACCCGATTTCATTTCCCAGTGAAATATGGTTGATAATTTCATTACACTCACAACAACACCCTTTCTCACAAAGAAAATGTGTCTGAAAACACAATTTGTCATATACAATGGATCATGATTTCTTTGAAATTCTATGAGGAACACTAATGAATTGTGAGAACATTGGAGGAATAAAAAGACTGGAACAGTCTTGTGGCCCTCCCTCCTTCAAGAGACCAGAAGTGGCATATCTTCATTTCCCCTTCCTTTTCCCAGCCCTTTTGGACACTATAGTTCAAATCTTGCACTTGACCTCCCTTCTAGCTCTGACTTTGCTGATAACTACTTTATTGGGGAAAAACGTACTATGCCTGTGATATGTGGTTGTCCCACCTAGTTATCTTAAGATGAATGCACTAACTGTAAGTCTTTCGGGATCAGATGACAAAAATGTAATGTACCTTTTCAAGTTTAGCACAAATAAAGTATTGGGAACCATGTAAATATCATATCTATTGTGTCTATATTCGGACAGCCTCAGTCTCAGCAGGAATCATATCTGAACCTGTTCAATATTAATAATAACATGTTAAAAATTCTGACAATAAATATGTGCTACTCACAAAAATGAATTACAAAAGGAACTACAGTACATTAAAAGCTTTATACTCAGTTGCTGTTTTGGAAGCATAAGCAATTACTTGCTTGCAAGGTAACTTTGACACAATTTGAGTGATTAGTGTCCCTGTAATGAATACGATGGGAGACAGAGAGCTGGTTTCAAGCACAGGGCGCAGCAGGTGTTTATTTGTAAAGGACGACAGGAGGAGGCAGGTAGCTGGGTCCAGGGGCAGGCAGAAGGTCAAACAAGAAGGTCCAAAAAGACAACAGTACAGGCAGGAAAAATGCTAGTAACGTAGTCCGGGCGATCAGGCAAAACGGTGTCGTTAGTGAGGATGGACAAAACTATGATACACAGGAGGACTAATACGGGAAAAACCAGAGCTCCGAATAGAAATGTGTATCAAAACAAACAATACCTCACAATGATGGGGCGCAAAGAACTGAACTAAATAGAGAGTGTGTAAATGACATACAGGTGTGTGAACAGGTCATCAGAATTCAGGTGATTGGGATCTGGAGAGTGAGCTGCATTCAGGGGATCTATGTGTTTGAGAGTGTGAGCTGGAAAGTGGTCTGGAAAGTGAGCTGCATTCAGGGGATCTATGTGTTTGAGAGTGTGAGCTGGAAAGTGGGCTGGAAAGTGAGCTGCATTCAGGGGATCTATGTGTTTGAGAGTGTGAGCTGGAAATTGGTCTGGAAAGTGAGCTGCATTCAGGGGATCTACGTGTTTGAGAGTGCGAGTTGGAAGCAGACGTTACAGTCCCACTGTACATCAGATCACAGAGTCCAGCTAAATAGGACAATAACACTTTGCAAATCCTTGACCTAGATCTTCTGTAAAAATAACTCCACGGTAAACAAACTAATTTAGAGTCATCCAATCCACTCTGAACCCTGGCCTGGGGAGAATAAACATCTTATTTACGAACATCTGTCAAAGCTCATGTCTTTTTCCGTTCCACGGAATATATCAAACACGAGCTCATGCTTGACATGTCCAGATCTCTTCTCTGTTTGACACCGCCGGATGAATTAAATGGCGTAAGTAAATCCATCAGGAAGTGGGGAAAGTAGAATATACCTACCATGTCTAAATAGTAGAAGAAAAACATGGCCCCTGCATTTTCTACTGCTTGAGTACAGGGACCTCTTATACAATCTTGGCCTACAAATATGACGTGTACCGGCACCTAAATATGATGAGAGCCAGCATCTTAAATGAGTACCGGCACCTATTTCAGTGCATTTCAGGCACTGGCTATAACCCAAGTGGTCAGTTATTTTACCTTAATTTAACTAGGCAAGTCAGTTAAGAACAAATCCTTATTTTCAATGACAGCCTAGGAACAGTGGGTTAACTGCCTGTTCAGGGACAGATTTCGCCGTCGGATATACCACGGCTGCCAGCCAATCAGCATTCAGGGATCGACCCTACCCTGCTCGACACAGGCTGTCTCTGCCTGGCCGGTTCCGCTCTCTCCACTGGGATTCTCTGCCTCTAACCCTATTACAGGGGCTGAGTCACTGGCTTACTGGTGCTCTTTCATGCCGTCCCTAGGTGGGGTGCGTCACTTGAGTGAGTTGAGACACTGACGTGATCTTCCTGTCTGGGTTGGTGTCCCCCCTTGGGTTGTGCCGTGGCGGAGATCTTTGTGGGCTATACTCTCAGGATGGTAGGTTGGTGGTTGAAGATATCCCTCTAGTGGTGTGGGGGCTGTGCTTTGGCAAAGTGGGTGTGGTTCTATCCTTCCTGTTTAGCCCTGTCCGGGGGTATCATCGGATGCGGCCACAGTGTCTCCTGACCCCTCCTGTCTCGGCCTCCAGTATTTATGTTCCAGTAGTTTAACTGTCGGGGGGCTAGGGTTAGTTTGTTATATCTGAAGTACTTCTTCTGTCTTATCCGGTGTCCTGTGTAAATTTAAGTATGCTCTCCCTAATTCTCTCTTTCTCTCTTTCTTTCTCTCTCTCAGAGGACCTGAGCCCTAGGACCATGCCTTAGGACTACCTGGCATGATGACTCCTTGCTGTCCCCAGTCCACCTGGCCGTGCTGCTGCTCCAGTTTCAACTGTTCTGCCTGCGGCTATGGAACCCTGACCTGACCGGACGTGCTACCTGTCCCAGACTGTCCCAGACTGACTTGCTGCACCCTCGACAACTACTCTGATTATTATTATTTGACCATGCTGGTCATTTATGAACATTTGAACATCTTGGCCATGTTCTGTTATAATCTCCACCCGGCACAGCCAGAAGAGGACTGGCCGCCCCTCATAGCCTGGTTCCTCTCTAGGTTTCTTCCTAGGTTTTGGCCTTTCTAGGGAGTTTTTCCTAGCTACCTTGCTTCTACACCTGCATTGCTTGCTGTTTGGGGTTTTAGGCTGGGTTTCTGTACAGCACTTTGAGATATCAGCTGATGTAAGAAGGCTATATAAATCTATTTTATTTTATTTGATCCACCCAGTTTATAATTGGTGATATAAGAGACTGCACTTTCTCCTCCTAGCCCCCGCTCCCTACACTGATCCCTCCGCTTCTGTGGAACCGGACCGTGAATCATTGCCGGAAGAACCGTACCGTGGATCATCGCCGGAGGCTCTGAACTGGGAACCACCGCTGGAGGCTCCGGACTGCAGATCGTCGCCAGAGGCTCCGGACTGGGCACCCCCTCTGGAGGCTCTGGACTGCGGATCATCGCTGGAGGCTCCGGACTGCGGACCGTTGCTGGAGGCTCCGGACTGCGGACCGTCGCTGGAGACTCCGGACTGGGGACTGTCGCTAGAGGCTCCGTGCCCTGGATTTTCACTGCAGTCTCCGGGCCATGGATCATCACTGGAGGCTTCGTGCCATGGATCATCACTACAGGCTCTGGGCCATGGATCATCACTACAGGCTCCGGGCCATGGATCGTCACTGGAGGCTTCGTGCCATGGATCAACACTACAGGATTTGTACGTGGAGCCGGAACAGGTCTCACCAGACTGAGGAGATGTACTGGAAGCCTAGTGCGTGGAGCTGCCACAGGGCTTACCAGGCTGGGGAGCCATACTGGAGGCCTGGTACGTGAAACTGGAACAGGTCTCACCGGACTGGGGAGATGCACTGGAAGCCTGGTGCGTGGAGCAGGCATCAGATACACTGGGCTGTGGAGGCGCACTGGAGGTCTCGAGCGTAGAGCTGGCACAACCCATCCTGGCTGGATGCCAACATCTCAGCTCAAGTCTGAACCATGAAAACGCCAATCTCCCCTTTTAATTTGAAATGTTCCACCAAATACAATAAACAATTCAACGAACGTAAAGCTAGGAGTGCAAACACATGCAACACACAAAGACAAGATCCCACAACAGAAGGTGGGAAAAAGGGCTGCCTAAGTATGATCCCCAATCAGAGACAACGATAGACAGCTTCCTCTGATTGGGAACCATACTCGGCCAACAAAGAAATATAAACATAGATTTCCCACCCCACCATGACCTACCAAATAGAGAATTTAAAGGAGCTCTAAGGTCAGGGCGTGACAGGACACTAGATGCAATGACATCAGGCTGATGGCCCTTCTGTGACATCATGATCATTAGCTGACTGTAAAAGGCCATTTTGTAGGGAAAAAAGTAGTGACTAGAAATATACCTTTATCTGCATCGGAAATGGCATTATTATTATATCCCATGCCAACTTTTTTTCCCTCTGGGGAGAGCCTCTTCAGTTATGAGCCTACAAGACCTGTCTTGCTCTTATTCCCTTATTAAAAAACCTCACTTCCTGCTCTCCTTTTCACAGTCCATTCTTCTCTCCCCCAGTGGTTTGAGATATAATCAATTATTCAGCTCACTCAAGAGACAGAGAAACCCTGTGCTCAGAATCAGTCCAATTCAGTCTTCATCATTTTCTGACAGCAGTTACTTAGCCTTAAAGGGCCAATCGGCCTGATGAAAAAATAACTAAGCGTTTCCCTGCAACGGTTTCTGTAAAAAGCTGAGGGATGGGGCTGGAGAAATGTAAGAACTGACCATCCATTGTGTAAAAGTTTTAGTTTTAACCACGTTGTGAGGCTATACTGTGTTTGTTTACATTTACTTTGGGTTCTGATGGGGTAAACAGTTGAACTAAGCTCATAAGGCATTTCTAAGTTATATTCATCAAGAATCAATGGATAAATATCAATAATTTATACATCCAAAAGGGATGAAGCAACAGCTATTTGCCCCTTTAAGAAAACCGAAATGCCATTCTTAACGAGTTTACAATTGTAGCAGTGATGTGTGATGCGATCTTGTGATGAGTAGCCCTGTCTGAGACCAAATGTTTTTATTTGACCATTATTTATACAGTTTGTACTCGTTGGGATGAAATGTATTTTACAAGAATAATGTCATCGAGGTCTAATGGCATAGAGTGCAGGAGACCTGGGTTCTAATCCCAGCGGTTACACTATGATAAGAGGACGTTCATTCAACTACAACCAGCGATTTGGTTTACAGAAAGTCTCTTTCTGAATACTGCAGTCTGCACCCAAACTACAGGACTGCACTTTCAAGGCCATCTAAGAGTTTACGACTTTGAAAGTAAGGATAACTGAAGGAGAAAGGGGGTTTTGTGTTGAAACATGACCTGAATAAAAAACAAATCCAAATATATATTTTTGAATGATTTAATTCTGAGTAGCTGACAGGATGAGTTAGCTGTGTGCGTCCAACAGGAAAGAAAGAATGAACATATGAAGATAGAATGAAGATGAAGAATGTTTCTGTTCCTGTTGTAGCGTTGACTAGTTTGGAGCTGTGGAAGGGAAGACAGAGACTGTGTTTGGAGCGGTGGAGGGGAAGACAGAGACTGTGTTTGGAGCTGTGGAGGGGAAGACAGAGACTGTGTTTGGAGCTGTGGAGGGGAAGACAGAGACTGTGTTTGGAGCTGTGGAGGGGAAGACAGAGACTGTGTTTGGAGCTGTGGAGGGGAAGACAGAGACTGTGTTTGGAGCTGTGGAGGGGAAGACAGAGACTGTGTTTGAAGACCAGCTCAGGCCACCTCAGGATCATACGGAAGAGTATTAGTGAAGAGAAAAATATATATAAAACGTGATTGGAAATTTTGAGGATAAAGTTGAAATGTATTTTTAGAATAAAGTCGAAACATTTAGAGAATAAACTATTCAGAGTTTTGAGAATAAAGTCACAGTTATATTTCAAGATTAAAGTATGGGTTTTGGTTAATCCTTCCCTTATGTTTGATTTGGCCGACACCGTTTATGTTCCGGGTCAATTTGACCCATACAGTGAGTACAGTAAGTATATCAAGATATAATCACATAAATATTTGATTTTAACCGCCCAGCTGTAGCTGAGAATATCCTCTTTGATATGCTTTTCCCCCTTGAGTTAATAGACCCAAATGTTCAGTATATAGAGCCAAATGTGGGATTACTGTACCAAAGTACCAAAATCAATCAAATTATGACATTTTATGACATTTATGACATTTTTTCTATTGTTTTGCCAAACTTCAAATCCCTGAACCTCGGCATTTGAACATACTTAACACGTAAAATATTGGAACCAGCACTTTTCTTAAATAATTCCCTATTTCTTCTAAAATAAGTTGAAATTGAAAGAAATGTTTGGTCTCCACACCTTGTTATTGGATTTTCAACATTGACGAACCAATTTTACTTGAAGTTTACAATTTAAATGTATAAAATAAAGACAAATGGCATGGACAAAATTATTCGCACCCTGGTGCTACATACAGTGGCTTGCGAAAGTATTCATCCCCCTTAACATTTTTCCTACTTTGTTGCCTTACAACCTGGAATTAAAATGCATTTTTGGGTGGTTTGTATCATTTGATTTACACAACATCCCTACCACTATGAAGATGTAAAATATTTTTGATTGTGAAACAAACAAGAACTAATACAAAAAAAAACGGAAAACTTGAGCGTGCATAACTATTCATCTCCCCAAGTCAATACTTTTTGAGCCACCTTTTGCAGCAATTACAGGTCATTGTACTGATGGAAGGTGAACCTCTGTCCCAGTCTCAAATCTCTGGAAGACTGAAACATTCCCTCAAGATTTTCCTTCCATCCATCATTCCTTCTATTCTGACTAGTTTCCCAGTCCCTGCCGATGAAAAACATGGGGATGGTTGTCTCGGGGTGATGAGAGGCATTGGGTTTGAGCCAGACATAAAGTTTTCCTTGATGGCCAAAAAGCTACATTTTCGTTTCATTTGACCAGAGTACCTTCTTCCATGTGTTTGGGGAGTCTCCCACATGCCTTTTGGCGAACACCAAACACCACCATTTTTTTCTGGCCACTCTTCCGTAAAGCCCAGCTCTGTGGAGTGTACAGCTTAAAGTGGTCCTATGGACTGTGGAGTGTAAAGTGGTCCTTTGGACAGATACTCCAATCTCCGCCGTGGAGCTTTGCAGCTCCTTCAGGGTTATCTTTTGTCTCTTTGTTGCCTGTCTGATTAATGCCCTCTTTGCCTGGTCTGTGAGTTTTGGTGGGTTTGTTGTGGTGCCATATTCTTTCACTTTTTTAATAATGGATTTAATGATGCTCCGTGGGATGTTCAAAGTTTCTGATAGTTTTTTATAACCCAACCCTGATCTGTACTTCTCCACAACTTTGTCCCTGACCTGTTTGGAGAGCTCCTTGCTCTTCATAGTGCTGCTTGCTTGTTGGTGCCCATTGCTGTTGCAGACTCTGGGGCCTTTCATAACAGGTGTATATATACTGAGATCATGTGACATATCATGTGACACTTAGATTGCACAAAGGTGGACTTTATTTAACTAATTATGTGACTTCTGAAGGTAATTAGTTGCACCAGACCTTATTTAAGGGCTTCATAGCAAAGTGCATGAATACGTATGCACACACCACTTTTCCTTTTTTACATTTTTTTTAAAACTAGTTATTCTTTTCATTTCATTTCACCAATTCGTGTATGTCCATTACATGAAATCCAAATAAAATCAATTTAAATGTTACGGTTTTCTTCCATCTCCTCCTCTGACGAGGAGGTGTAGCAAGGATCGGACCAAAATGCAACGTGGTAATTTTGATACATCTTTAATAACGATGAAACACGAACAATACAAAACAAGAAACGTAACACGAAAACCGAAACAGCCTATAAACTAACACAGAGACAGGAACAATCACCCACGAAACACTCAAAGAATATGGCTGCCTAAATATGGTTCCCAATCAGAGACAACGATAAACCCCTGCCTCTGATTGAGAACCACTTCAGGCAACCATAGACATTTCTAGAAAACCCCACTATACCACAATCCCAATACACCACATAATAACAAACACACCACATAATAAACCCATGTCACACCCTGGCCTGACCAAAATAATAAAGAAAACACAAAATACTAAGACCAGGGCGTGACATTAAATTACAGGTTGTAATGCAACATAATAGGAAAAACGCCAAGGGAGGTGAATACATTAGCAAAGCACTGTAGTACTTGGTTGCATCATGTTTGCAGACAAACACTTCTTGTAGCCATCAATGAGCTTGCTTCACTTTTCTACTGGCAATTCAGCCCACTTTTCAGCGGAAAACTGCTCTAATTATTCAATGTTTGAGGGGTGCCTTCCACCAACTGCTGTTTTCAGATCTCACCATAGTTTTTGGATGTGATTCAGATCTGAACCCAACACTGGCCACTCCAGAACAGTCCAGAGTTTCTTCTTGAAACATTCCAGGGTGCTTTTGATTTGCGTTTGGGGTCATTGGCTTGCTGGAAGACCCACAACCTTCAATGGAGAACGTTTCTGGATGCTGGGTTGAACATTGGACTCCAAAACATCTGATAATCTGCTGATTTCATGATTCCTTGCGCATATTCAAGGCCCCCAGTACCAGAGATAGCAAAGCAACCCTACAGCATTATAAAACTTCCCTCTTTGATTGTACTGTAGGTAGAGTGTTTTTTTCATTGAATGCTATTTTCTAAATTGCAATTGTAAACTTGAGGTTATAAAACTACATTTGGTTTTGAAATGTTAAAATTCCATTAACCAGGTGTGGTGACCAACAGTTGTATTTAAATGTCAATTTATTTGAGAAGAAATAGGGAATTGTTTAAGAAAAGTGCAAGGGTGCCTAAATATTTGGCCGCAACTTTACAGTATATCCTTGTGATCATCATGGATCTTTACTGCACAGAAGACCATTTTTCTCTAGCACAAAGGTCAAGCTCAAAGTCAAATTGACTTCAAATTGACTTCAGATTAGTGTTTCTCAGCCTCTGAGCATCATAGGGACATCTTACTTATACAGCATCTATGTGATCAGCATGGTTTCACCATTCCTGTGCAGAAAGCAGATCGATTCTACATTTATATAGGCCAAGGTCAAATTGCAGATCAAATTGAGCATCATAGGGAAATCATTCTTACCATGCCCTCCATAATTATTGTGACAGTGACATTTTTTTGTTATTTTGGCTCTGTACTCCAGCACTATGGATTTGACATGATACAATGACTATGAGGTTAAAGTGCAGACTGTCAGCTTTATTAATTTGAGGGTATTTTCATCCATATCGGGTAAACAGTTTGACAGCACGTTTTGTACACTGTCCCCCCATTTTCAGGGACCAAAAGTATTGGGACACATTTACTTATATGTGTATTAAAGTAGTCAAAGGTTTGGTCCCATATTCCTAGCACGCAATGACTACATCAAGCTTGTGACTCTACACATTTGCTGGATGCGTTTGCTGTTTGTTTTGGTTGTGTTTCAGAATATTATGTATTGTGTCATTTTGGAGTCACTTAGAATATGTTTCTAAACACTTCTATATTAATGTGGATAACCATGATTACGGATCATCCTGAATGAATAGGTCTGAATAAAATTTTTCACACTTTTAAAGTGGTAGTTTTATCAGTGGAAAATCACTCAATTGTCATACTTGAGTAAAAGTAAATAACTTATAACAGAAAGTTACTCAAGTAAAAGTGAAAGTTACCCAGGAAAAAACTACTTGAGTAAAAGTCAAAAAGTATCTGGTTTTAAATGTACTTAAGTACAGTGGTAGAAAAAGTACTCAATTGACATACTAAAAGTAAATGCTATACATCAAATTCCTTATATTAACAAACCAGACGGCACATTTTTTAAAATGATTTTACATTACGGACAGACAGGGGCACACCAACACTCAGACATTATTTACAAAAACAGTACTTGTGTTTCTTGAGTCTGCCAGATCAGAGTAGGGATGACAAAACGCTATATTGATAGGTGCCAGAATTCTGTTCTGCTTGAGCATTCTAAATTTAACAAGTACTGTTTGAGGTTGTGGACAGGTGTCTTTTATACTGATAACAAGTTCAAACAGGAGCCATTAATACAGGTAACGAGTGGAGGACAGAGGAGCCTCTTAAAGAAGAAGTTACAGGTCTGTGATAGCCAGAAATCTGCTTGTTTGTTGGTGACCAAATACTTATTTTCCACCATAATTTGCAAATAAATTCATTAAAAATCCTACAATGTGATTTTCTGGATTTTTTTCCCTAATTTTGTCGGTCATAGTTGAAGTGTACATATGATGAAAATTACAGGCCTCTCTCATCTTTTTAAGTGGGAGAACTTGCACAATTGGTGGCTGACTAAATACCTTTTTGCCCCACTGTATCATACGAATTGCAAAAATGTAAAAACATGAAGAAATCCATTTCCAGGATGTAACATATCATATGAAATGGATAATGTCTTACACAATTCTATGAGATGGTACACAAAAAAACGTGAACCAGATTAGGATGGTGAGCACCACCTTCAAAACTACTGGCTTAAATTATACAGTCCTGGAGCATCACTTTAAGTGAGAGTGAAAAGAAAGAACTTTCCTTCTCTTCAGCTCCCAGCTCCCAGCTCTAATCCACGACGACGTGAATGCACACTGTTGCTTCATTTTAGGAGACGCCGGTCATGTCGGCGGCCCTGGCGAGAGCGAAGCAATCGGGAATTCTCCAGTCGAGTGTGAACGGATGGCCTTGTTCCTTCAAACTGATGAATTCCTTCAGACCGTGCAGTCATTTATTCATTCATTTAGTAAGCTTAGTGACCTGAAATCATATGGTCTGATATCTGTTAATTTTCTAGTTAACTAATCTTGAAGATATTCTACCCACATAGCCAAAATACAAATTAGTGAATGTTCTTCAAGTAGTTATACATTCTGGGGTGGTTTCTCAAACACAGATAAAGCCTAGTCCTAAAAGCAAACTCAATGGAGAATCTTCATTTAACATTTTTTGTTACATTTTTTGCCCAGGATTAGGTTTTATCTGTGTCTGGGAAACTAACCCTAAATATCAATATCTATACATATATATCTATATCTACAGAATATCAACTGCAGATATTTTGACAGGCCTTTGAATCGATAGAAATGGCAGGGGGCAAGGAATATGAATCGCCCTGACATGATCTCAATGTGTGTTGAACAACATTTTCACATTTGCCCTCTCTTAGCGTTCATCAGTGTCTTGGGATCTGGCGAGGGTGTCAGAACGGATCAGAAGTGCAAAGCGAAGAAATACTGCGGCCTGTACTAGAAGAGTCTGTAGGAACTTTTCACACACCAATCACATAAACCACATTTCCACAGCTCGGCCTGCCTATTGCAATTTTCCTCACCAAATACCTATCTCCCTCGCGTAGCTGGCAACACCTTTTATTTCCACTCCAGTGGGGCCGGCAGGCTTCTCACGGCGTACAGCTCTGTCAGTCTGGACGATACAATGATGTCACAGTGATCATTTTGGAGATATCGGTAGACTACTTAGTCCTACAGGGTTTGGAGATGTTGTTAGAATACGTTGTCCTACAAGGTTTGGAGATGTCGGTAGAATAATTTGTCCTACAGGGTTTGGAGATGTCGGTAGAATACTTTGTCCTACGGGGTTTGTTAACTTAGGGATAGGGGGCAGTATTTTCACGTCTGCATGAAAAGCATGCCCAAAGTAAACCTGCCTGGTTGGAGAATGATTTTCATGTGTTTGTATGTGGGGCGCTGTCCTCAGATAATCGCATGGCCTGCTTTTGCCGTGAAGCCTTTTTGAAATCTGACACTGCAGCTGAATTAACAAGAAGTTTTGATGTACTACACTTATATTTTCGGTTATCTTGAATATTGATATTTCTGTAGTTTGAATTTGGCGCACTGCAATTTCACTGGATGTTGTCAAATAGATCCCGCTAAAGAGATTGGCGCGCGAAAGGATCACTAACAGGTTTAAGCAGATTCATCAGAGTGATATATCATTGTTTTTACTGGATACAGGGACTGACAAGACCTCAAATTTCAATCTCAGTCACAAAATGATTCAATCTTCATGTTCTCAATAAGATATAGAATATGCTGTTGAAAGAGCAATCAGGCATCAGTGAATATCAAGGACCGTATCACCATCATCATCATCACCATCATAATCTAATTTTCTCTTGTGCTTAGTCAGGATAAAAACATGGTGACGGAACACTTAACCCCACATCCTCCCACCTACAGTATATTCATGTAACCCATCTCTGTGTGTCCATGATCAGGTGGTGGTGTGATAAACGGGGGTCACCTTGAGGGTGCAGCGGCACCTGGAGCAGAGAGAACACTGCAGAGTGGGAACACCAGCATAGCACATCCAGCTGCAGTCCACTTACAATACTATTGACACATGCAAAACACACTGCATCGTATGCAGCACTGAGGTACAACAACATGTACGTAAAATACACACATGGAAACACACACACGGAAACACACACACACACACACACACACACACACACACACACACACACACACACACACACACACACACACACACACACACACACACACACACACACACACACACACACACACACACACACACACACACACACACACACACACACACACACACACACACACACACACACACACACACACACACAATGTCCCTGTCAGTGCATCCTGATGTTCCCAGGTGATTCTCCCATTCAATGAATACAGTCTCCAACAACACATCAGTCAAAGAGCTCTGGTAGAGAAAATGAAATATAAATAATGTGTCTATATATTTTTTTTTTCTCTGTAAATTTATCCTCAAATGTATTTGTGAACGGATAATATCACACCAGACCAAAGTCCTGGGGATGATTGAGGAGCAGTGTGTGTGTGTGGGGGGGGTCTGTGTGTGTGTGTCTGTGTGGCTGCAGAGGCAGAGAGTGTGAGAGAGAGAGGCAGAGAGGGTGAGAGAGAAAGAGAAAGAGATAGAAAGAACGAAAGAGAGAGTGGGAGTGACTTTGAGGGTGTGTTCCTGAAGGACAAGTGAGAGCGGTAGCTAAAGCAGATGGTCAGCAGAAACAGCCTTGTATGTGTGAAGGACACGCACACACACACACACACACACACACACACACACACACACACACACACACACACACACACACACACACACACACACACACACACACACACACACACACACACACACACACACACACACACACACACACACAGGGCGGCTGGTGTGAGCCAAAGCAGCACAGGCACCTGCACAGAGAGAAGGGGGGTGAGGTGAGGGAGGGAGAGGGAGATAGGGACAAGAATGAGAGAGTGTAAGTGAATGAGAGAGTGTAAGAGTAGGAGGGAGAAAGAGAGAATAAGAGATGAAGAAAGGGAGAGATAGAAGTCAAGAGAACTGGACGATAATAACAGACAATCATTTCTGAATACCATATACAGTGAAAATGCTGTTTCTGAGTCAATACATTAAAGAACAAAGCATAGTTTATTGATGAAAATTATATTGTTGAATTTAAATTTCCCAAACAATATTTGCTTTTCAGTTAGATGTTATCTAAAAGACGATGTGTAATATGTACATTATTTGTGTCAAACCTGTGATTGTTTAAATGTGCAGTACACTGTATATAAAGAGCACGCAAAACTTGAATCCACTCCACTATACCTTATACGTATTGTATAAAATTTGTGCGAAAAAAATGACTTCAAATGTCATATTTATACAAGTCAGGATGAGGTCCCTGCCACCCACGTCCACTGATACAGCTCCTGGTCTGTGTGTGTGTGCGTGTGTGAACTAGTCCCCAGGCTCGAATCGCTGGTTCGACAGAGAGAGAGACAGCTGGTTAGTGTGTGTGTAGTTTGTCCTTGTGTGTTTCTCTCTCCAATGTCCACATGCACAGGGAACATGGTGTGTGTGTGTGCAACTCATGCTGTCTCTATCTCACCACCTTCACCAACGCCAACATTTAATTTGTTTCGAGAGGGAGAAAAAAAAACTAGTTAAAGACTCAATATGTTGGATAGATGGGAGGAGCGCTCTCTCTCTTTCTTGCTCTAACACTTTTGCTCGGCCGCTGCAATCTGTGGTCAGTGACTCACGACATCTGTTATTGATCAATCAGCACCGGGGACCGAAATGGCTCAAGTGTGTGTGTGGCTGTGTGTTTGTCTGTGACAGTGAGCGTGTGTGTCTGAGTGTGTGTGTTTGTGCATGTGTGCGGGTGTGTTTGTGTATGTGTGTAAGCGTGTGTGTGTGTTTCAGCATGCGTGCGGGCGTGTTTGTGTGTCCCTCTCTCCCTCTCTCTTTTTCTCTTACCGGTGGGTCTGACTCACTGCTTTGGGGAGTCTCACCCCTCTGTATGGGGGAATATCATCAAAAGGCAATTACAGTCACAAAAATGGCAACCCTACAGGCATCCCCTCCCTGGTAGCCTATAGATTTCTATCTGTACAGTAGCAGCCAAGATCATGTCAGGTGAATGCTGTGGCCCAAAAGCAATTTCTCCCAACTGGGGATAGGAGCCATCGGATTTCTCCCACTACCCCCCGGATCTATTTAAAGGATTGTTAATGATTAGCCTTCACCTGTTCAATTGTGTTTGGAATTCTAATCAAGGCCGACCGTAGTGTGAAGATAATGCAAATATCCATCCAGGTTATTTCCTATAGGTCTCTTTCCTTTTAAAGTCTTAAGTCTAGTGTAGCATGCATGACATTGTCATTTCAAGCATGTTCATGTCAATGATGTGAAGAGCCTTGGAATTGTTGGAAAGCGCTAGAGTGGGATGACCTGCGTTTGAAGTATGTAGAGCCAGAGGTGAATGAACAATAATGGGTAAGTGGGACACTGTACAAGACATGGGCACGTCCATTATACGTGATTCAAGCTTCATGCTCTGTCCGTCCCTATTCCATTTCACACAATGAGGATCTCCAGACCCACAGGCCAACTCTAACTAACTCGCCTTGCATTATTGAAAAGATTCCCAAAGAGTGTCCCCCACAGCCATTCTTGAGGTATTCTTAATGGTCCATCTCCTTCACCGGAGGTAAATGTAATTGCTCAAAGGTTTTGCATGAATAAAATAAGTTGGTCCCTTCCTGCACTGTAGCTTTTGCCCTTGCGGACATTGTTTCACTAGCTGGCAGGCAGCGCATGTCAATATTCAATCCATAACGTCACTTAGGAGATGAGACAATCCCATATAGCAGAGCATTGCATCAGCACTTTTTCACCAGGCCTGCTCATTGGTATTCTGTGCAGTGGGCTCCCATGCACATTACTCCGCTTGAACTTTCCTCCACTGAGGCCAGAACAAAAACAATCTATAGTAATTTTTTCTGATGCACCGGAGGGGATGGAAAGAGAAGGAGAGAGTGAGATGGGGGGATAGAGAAAAAGAGTTGCGCAACAGAGAGAGAGTAAAGGTGTCAGCATGCTTCAGTTCGCCTGGTGCCTAACTGAACTCAAACCGAACGAGTGTGCTCCTATACTCCCTTAAAAGACTTTCGATTGAAAAGCGAGAAAAAAGCGGCAATAATACTGTTTGTCCATTTTGAAAAGCCGTAGCCAGTATGCAGTTCCTCAAATTAGTCTGAATTGATCAAAGAAATCTGTTATTCATTTTGACTTTTTTGCCGAAGAGATCTTAGCCACGCAATTTTACATCTAAGATGTTTGGTGCAGTATTTCTCAATAAAAAAAATTGCATGAAAACGAGTCATCTCTCGTTGAATGATAACAAAGACTTTATTGAAGAATCCCTACTGTTGACCAGTCACCGCCGAAGGGGCGTAGACTCCAGAGAAAATGTTGTGTGCCTGAACAGCCAAAAAAAACCCCACAGAAGTTCAAAACTAACAAAAATGTCACATCATGTAATAATAAGCACAAATCAAATCAAATCCAAATCAAATCGAATGTATGTCACATACACATGGTTAGCAGATGTTAATGCGAGTGTAGCGAAATGCTTGTGCTTCTAGTTCCGACAATGCAGTAATAACCAACGAGTAATCTAACTAACAATTCCAAAACTACCACCTTATACACACAAGTGTAAAGGGATAAAGAATATGTACATAAAGATATATGAATGAGTGATGGTACAGAGCGGCATAGGCAAGATGCAGTAGATGGTACCGAGTACAGTATATACATATGAGATGAGTATGTAAACAAAGTGGCATAGTTTAAAGTGGCTAGTGATACATTACATTTACATTACATAAAGATGCAGTAGATGATATAGAGTACAGTATATACGTATACATATGCGATGAATAATGTAGGGTATGTAAACATTATATTAAGTAGCATTGTTTAAAGTGGCTAGTGATATATTTTACATCAATTCCCATTATTAAAGTGGCTGGAGTTGAGTCAGTGTGTTGGCAGCAGCCACTCAATGGTAGTGGTGGCTGTTTAACAGTCTGATGGCCTTGAGATAGAACCTGTTTTTCAGTCTCTCGGTCCCAGCTTTGATGCACCTGTACTGACCTTGCCTTCTGGATGATAGCGGGGTGAACAGGCAGTGGCTCGGGTGGTTGTTGTCCTTGATGATCTTTATGGCCTTCCTGTGACATCGGGTGGTGTAGGTGTCCTGGAGGGCAGGTAGTTTGCCCCCGGTGATGCGTTGTGCAGACCTCACTACCCTCTGGAGAGCCTTACGGTTGTGGGCGGAGCAGTTGCCGTACCAGGCGGTGATACAGCCCGACAGGATGCTCTCGATTGTGCATCTGTAGAAGTTTGTGAGTGCTTTTGGTGACAAGCCGAATTGCTGCTGCTGTGCCTTCTTCACGATGCTGTCTGTGTGGGTGGACCAATTCAGTTTGTCTGTGATGTGTACGCTGAGGAACTTAAAACTTACTACCCTCTCCACTACTGTCCCATCGATGTGGATAGGGGGGTGTTCCCTCTGCTGTTTCCTGAAGTCCACAATCATCTCCTTAGTTTTGTTGACGTTGAGTGTGAGGTTATTTTCCTGACACCACACTCCGAGGGCCCTCACCTCCTCCCTGTAGGCCGTCTCGTCGTTGTTGGTAATCAAGCCTACCACTGTTGTGTCGTCCGCAAACTTGATGATTGAGTTGGAAGCGTGCGTGGCCACGCAGTCGTGGGTGAACAGGGAGTACAGGAGAGGGCTCAGAACACACCCTTGTGGGGCCCCAGTGTTGAGGATCAGCGGGGTGGAGATGTTGTTACCTACCCTCACCACCTGGGGGCGGCCCGTCAGGTAGTCCAGTACCCAGTTGCACAGGGCGGGGTCGAGACCCAGGGTCTCGAGCTTGATGACGAGTTTGGAGAGTACTATGGTGTTAAATGCTGAGCTGTAGTCGATGAACAGCATTCTCACATAGGTATTCCTCTTGTCCAGATGGGTTAGGGCAGTGTGCAGTGTGGTTGAGATTGCATCGTCTGTGGACCTATTTGGGCGGTAAGCAAATTGGAGTGGGTCTAGGATGTCAGGTAGGGTGGAGGTGATATGGTCCTTGACTAGTCTCTCAAAGCACTTCATGATGACGGAAGTGAGTGCTACGGGGCGGTAGTCGTTTAGCTCAGTTACCTTAGCTTTCTTGGGAACAGGAACAATGGCGGCCCTCTTGAAGCATGTGGGAACAGCAGACTGAGATAAGGATTGATTGAATATGTCCGTAAACACACCAGCCAGCTGGTCTGCGCATGCTCTGAGGGCGCGGCTGGGGATGCCGTCTGGGCCAGCAGCCTTACGAGGGTTACCACATTTAAATGTTTTACTCACCTCCGCATGTTTTGATTGCGGGCCGTGTCAGTTGCACTGTATTGTCCTCAAAGCGGGCAAAAAAGGTATTTAGTCTGCCTGGGAGCAAGACATCCTGATCCGTGACTGGGCTGGTTTTCTTTTTGTAATCTGTGATTGACTGTAGACCCTGCCACATACCTTTTGTGTCTGAGCCGTTGAATTGCGATTCTACTGTGTCTCTATACTGACGCTTAGCTTGTTTGATTGCCTTGCGGAGGGAATAGCTACACTGTTTGTATTCGGTCATGTTTCCGGTCACCTTGCCCTGATTAAAAGCAGTGGTTTGCGCTTTCAGTTTCACGCAAATGCTGCCATCAATCCACGGTTTCTGGTTTGGGAATGTTTTAATCGTTGCTATGGGAATGACATCTTCAAAGCACGTTCTAATGAACTCGCTCACCGAATCAGCGTATTCGTCAATGTTGTTGTATGACGCAATACGAAACATATCCCAGTCCACGTGATGGAAGCAGCCTTGGAGCGTGGAATCAGATTGGTCGGACCAGCGTTGAACAGACCTCAGCGCGGGAGCTTCTTGTTTTAGCTTCTGTCTGTAGGCAGGGAGCAACAAAATGGAGTCGTGGTCAGCTTAACCGAAAGGAGGGCGGGGGAGGGCCTTATATGCGTCGCGGAAGTTAGAATAGCAATGATCCAAGATTTTACCAGCCCTGGTTGCGCAATCGATATGCTGATACAATTTAGGGAGTCTTGTTTTCAGATTAGCCTTGTTAAAATCCCCAGCTACAATGAATGCAGCCTCAGGATATGTGGATTCCAGTTTGCAAAGAGTCAAATAAAGTTTGTTCATCGATGTGTCTGCTTGGGGGGGAATATATACGGCTGTGATTATAATCGAAGAGAATTCCCTTGGTAGATAATTCGGTCGACATTTGATTGTGAGGAATTCTAAATCAGGTGAAGAGAAGGACTTGAGTTCCTGTATGTTGTTGTGACCACACCACATCTCGTTAACCATAAAGCATACGCCCCCGCCCCTCTTCTTACCAGAAAGATGTTTGTTTCTGTCGGTGCGATGCGTGGAGAAACCAGCTGGCTGCACCGACTCCGATAGCTTCTCTCGAGTGAGCAATGTTTCGGCTGGGAAGCATGCGGATACCTTAAGAAGGAAGTGGTAGAAAGAGAGGTTGTAGTTACTGTATGTTTATTCCTCTGAGCATACAGTACAATAGTTTACATTTGAGTCATTTAGCAAGACACTAACCCAGAGCAATTTGCAGTAGTGAGTACATACTTTTTAATACTTTCATCATACTGGGAATTGAACCCACAACCTCAGTGTTGCAAGTGCAATGCTCTACCAACTGAGCCACATGAGGACATCACTGTTATTAAAAGGTTTCAGCGTTTTATGAAATAGAATGTTAATATGTGTCATACACTTTTACCTGTGTGACTGCTTCATATTCTGTCTTCATAATCAATTATGACATGAAAATAACAAAATCTTAAGGGCTCATTCTCACTCATTCTCAGTGCTCATTGCATTATTAATTGCTTTTCAGCACACATTTGAATCTTCAGTTTGAACACTGTTGAACCTCCTTAAATTGAGAACTTCCTTAAACAATGAGGGCTCCTATTCTGTGAGGAGGAACAATAAAATTAAAATAAAACACGGCTAAACAAAAATCTTTTCAAACTTGTGGCCCGACGCCCCCTGAGACCCGAGTGGCACACCACGCCCCCTGAGACCCGAGTGGCACACCACGCCCCCTGAGACCCGAGTGGCACACCACGCCCCCTGAGACCCGAGTGGCACACCACGCCCCCTGAGACCCGAGTGGCACACCACGCCCCCTGAGACCCGAGTGGCACACCACGCCCCCTGAGACCCGAGTGGCACACCACGCCCCCTGAGACCCGAGTGGCACACCACGCCCCCTGAGACCCGAGTGGCACCCCTGACATTAAGATTGCACCACTCTATGGATTTCCCTGCCCACCACTGCCCATTAGGCAATAGCAGGTGTCTCTTTGCATTGAGACGGGTACTCTTCAAGACTTTTCATCTGTGACTTAATGGCTTTACTCGTCGACGTGCTGTCCTTCCTCATTAGGGCCTTTGTCTTGTACAATGTCTGGATGCATGACCTGGCTTCCACACTTGGGGAGGAGTGTGTCAGCATTATACTGCTGCTGTATCAGACCAAAGACTACTTTAAATCTTTCAAATACTGTGAGCGTTTGCTCTAGTCTGCCTAGAGTGTCAGATTGGCATGGTTTACCGTTTTGGGACTATTCTAATGGTCCATTAAGCAAGGCTAGCTCAATCAAGCAAAGATAAAGCCCTGGGTCTGGCTGCATGTCTATCCCGTCTAATCGTAGGATAAAGTGCGACTGAAACAACAGTCATGGCCAGGATGAATGTGTATGGAATGTCATTGCATGATTGTGACTGGGAATGAGAAATGTACATAACACAGCAGTTGCTGGACAACTGACTTCTAATTCTACATTTTACAGCCTTTAAAAATGTTCTCCCTAATTTTAGCTACATTAAGCTATAGCTTTCCCTAAACAATGGGCCTACAGGCCTAATGCAAAATGATACCTATGGGGATGGACAGCACCTCCAACCTACAAATGATTCAACCACCAAAAAATACAGAAATACAGAGGCGTACAGGATTGATGGATATTGAGCTACATTGATACAGCTATTACATTTTGATCTAGCATATTGACAAAGACCTCCCTACAACCATGTCAGTTGCAGGTCAATCATGGCAAACATATGGGCTACTCCAGAGGCTTCATAGAGGGTCACACCATAAAATTAGAATGAGTAGAACGGAAATAAAACCTCTGACCATGGCAGTTTGACTGGAAAACTCATGGCTAAGCTATTCATAATTGACTTGAATGGGTATTTCCGTTCTAAGTTTATGGTTCAGACCACGGTTCACACCACATGGCCGGTTACAACTCCCTCCTGGTTGTAGCAGGTCAAAGAAACATTGTTTATTAAATCATTTGTTGGGTTACTATTTTTCATCATTTGGTGACCTGGTAGGTCCAAGTGTAAAAAATGTTTTTTTTTTAAATTGTGCCACCAGGCTGGTCTGTGACTGTGTTCCAGCCAGACTAACTTGATTACGATGCAGCCAGCTCACACTTTTCATCAAAGGGATATAGCACAATAATGTAACTCCTCTAGCATGAAATTGAACAGCAGATATCATTTTTGTTGTTGTCAGCTTTGGTCATTATTTGACATAGCCAGAGGGAGGCAAGTTTTTTCTTTTAATGGTTGCTCACAATGTAAAGAGCTTTGTGATTTATGTCTGTAAATGAACAACAATTTTGTATTATTATTATTATTCCTTTCCATTTATCACCTATTTAACATGGCGAGATAGGACACATGTTATTTAGACTGTTTGTCCTGAGTACAGCTGCTTGAAGAATTCTGTCTCTAGGCCACTAATGTAATGTAACAGCCATAAAAGTAATGCCAGAGAGGCATTTATTTATTTCTAGTCCTGATGAGAAAAAAATACTGTCAAATTGAAAGTCAGGCTCTCTTTCCAAGTCAACCTCTGTTTCCATTTTCCCTGAAAACCGGATGCATCCGGTTGTTTCTGACTCGCAGAGCGTGCTAGACCACAATTCCACATCTATGCATTTCCTCAATGCAACATGAATGCAGTTGTATTCAAGTGTTGTGGAGGCACAACAACATTTGGCAAGTGCTGTCCCATTGGAAAAACAAACAAACAAAAGTCTGAGTAGAATTCCAGAAAGCAAACGAGACGAAGGCCTGGGAATATGTGTTAGGGCAGATAAACAACTCAAACGAATACATATAACGAGCGAGGCAAGGACAAAAAACGACAACAAAGGCGAAACAATTATTGACGCCGACAACTGGGAGTAACGGTTCTGGCATGATGCAGCCTTGGAAGGAACACACATAATGTAAAACACTAACATCTAATCTCTGAAGCTGGAGACTCACATCTCCCTCACTAGCTTTAAGCACCAGCTTTCAGAGCAGATTACAGATCACTGCACCTGTACATAGCCCATCTGTAAACAGCCCATCTATCTACCTACCTCATCCCCATACTGGTATTTATTTATTTTGCTCCTTTGCACCCCAGTATCTCTACCTGCACATTCATCTTCTGCCGATCTACCATTCCAGTGTTTATTTGCTATATTGTAATTACTTCTCCACCATGGCCTATTTATTTCCTTAACTTACCTCATTTGCACTCACTGTATATAGACTTTTTGTTTTCTTTTGTTCTACTGTATTATTGACTGTATGTTTTGTTTATTCCATGTGTAACTCTGTGTTGTTGTTTGTGTCGAATTGCTACGCTTTATCTTGGCCAGGTCGCAGTTGCAAATGAGAACTTGTTCTCAACTAGCCTACCTGGTTAAATAAAGGTGAAATAAAAAAAATATGTCCTATTTTGTTAAGAGCTAAATGTTTCAAATGGAGCCCTGTGAATTATAGTCTAAACTGCTCAGTCTGGTAGAATGCATCCCAAATAGTACCCTTTTCCCTATGCCGTGCACTACTTTTGACCAGGACCTACATGGGCCCACTATATAAGATGATAAGATGGCGCCGAAGAGGATGGCTGACGTTTTACATGCTCCTAACTAACTGTGCTATTTATTTATTTTTTTTGCGTTGTTTGTAACTTGTTTTTTTAACATATTTCGTACATAATGTTGCTGCTACCGTCTCTTATGACCGAAAATAACTTCTGGACATCAGAACAGTGATTACTCACCTCGAACTGGAAGAAGCTTTTTCCTTTAACTAGTCCGACTAGAAGGATATACTGCCTTCCCTGGAACAGGCCCAAATCCCTGTCATTTGCGTGAAGAAAAGACAGAGAAAAAGGGGGCGGAGGTTGGGCTGCCTTCTGAGAATTCGTAGGTGAGCGAGTAAACTCCCACTTCCATCCGTTCTATTGGATAACGTGCAATAATTGGAAAATAAAATTGATGACCTACAATTAAGATTATCCTACCAACGGGAACATTAAAAACGGTAATATCTTATGTTTCAGCGAGTCATGGCTGAACAACGACACGGGTAATATAGAGCTGGTGGGATTTTTCATGCACCAGCAGCACAGAGAAGCTGCTGTTCTATACTACAATTTATATTTTATATTTTTTAAATTTTACCCCCTTTTTCTTGGTATCCAATTGTTCTATACTACAATTGTGCAGATTCTAGTTTCCACCTTCATCCTTTGCATATACTGTGTCTTGCAAAAGTATTCAACCCCCCTTGGCGTTTTCCCTATGTTGTTGCATTACAACCTGCAATTTAAATTGATTTTTATTTGGACTTCATGTAATGGATTTACACAAACAGTCCAAAATTGTGAAGTAAAATTTTTTTTTTTTTAAAGGTTGTGGAGAAGTACATATCAGGGTTCGGTTATAAAAAATATCAGAAACTTTCAACATCCCACAGAGCATCATTAAATCCATTACAAAAAAATTTAAAGAATATGGCACCACAACAAACCTGCCGAGAGAGGGCCGCCCACTAAAACTCACAGACCAGTCAAAGATGGCATTAATCAGAGAGGCAACAAAGAGAAAAAAGATAACCGTGAAGGAGATGCAAAGCTCCACAGTGGAGATTGGAGTATCTGTCCATAGGACCACTTTAAGCCGTACACCACAGAGCTGAGCTATACGGAAAATAAATAAGCAAACATGTTTGGTGTTCGCTAAAAAGCATGTGGGAAACTCCCCAAACATATGGAAGAAGGTACTCCGGTCAGATGAGTCTAAAATGTAGCTTTTTGGCCATCATGGAAAATGCTATGTCTGGCGCAAACCCAACACCTCTCATCACCCTGAGAACAACATCCCCACATCCTCTCCAGGTCTGTGCCCAAACAGTTAAGCTTCTACTTTTAAAAATCCACCTTTCCAGAAATAAGTCTCTCACTATTGCTGCGTGTTACAGCCCCCCCTCAGCCCCCAGCTGTGCCCTGGACACCATATGTGAATTAATTGCCCACCATTTATCTTCAGAGTTTGTACTGTTAGGTGACCTAAACTGGGATATGTTTAACACCCCGGCCGTCCTACAATCTAAGCTAGACGCCCTCAAACTCACACAAATTATTATGGAACCTACCAGGTACAACCCCAAATCGTAAACACGGGCACCCTCATAGATATCATCCTGACCAACATGCCCTCTAAATACACCTCTGCGGTCTTCAACCAGAATCTCAGTAATCACTGCCTCATTGTCTGTGTCCGTAATGTGTCCGCTGGTAAAACAAACACCCCTTATCACTGTCAAACGCTCCCGAAAACACTTCAGCGAGCAGGCCTTTCTAATTGACCTGGCCCGGGAATCCTGGAAGGATATTAACCTCATTCCGTCAGTAGGGGAAGCCTGGATATTATTTAAAAGTGCTTTCCTTACCATCTTAAATATTCATGGCCCATTCAAAAAATGTAGAACCAGGAAAAGATCTAGCCCTTGGTTATCTCCAGACCTGACTGCCCTTGACCAGCACAAAAACATCCTGTGGCGTACTGCATTAACATCGAATAGCCCCCGCGATATGCAACTTTTCAGGAAAGTTAAGAACCAATATACACAGGCAGTTAGGAAAGCAAAGGTTAGCTTTTTCTAACAGAAATTTGCATCCTGTAGCACAAACTCCAAAAACTGTAAAGTCCATGGAGAATAAGAGCATTTCCTCCCAGCTGTCCACTGCACTGAGGCTAGGAAACACTGACACCACCGATATATCCACGATAATTGAGAATTTCAATAAGCATTTTTCTACGGCTGGCCATGCTTTCCACCTGGCTACCCCTACCCCGGTCAACAACTCTGCACCCCCCACAGCAACTCACCCAAGCCTCCCCCATCTCTGCTTCATCCAAATCCATATAGCTGATGTTATGAAAGAGCTGCAAAATCCAGACCCCTACAAATCAGCTGGGCTAGACAATCTGGACCCTCTCTTTCTATAATGATCCGCCGCAATTGTTGCAACCCCTATTATTTGCCTGTTCAACCTTTCCTTTGTATCGTCTGATATCCCCAAAGAATGGCATGCTGCCGCGGTCATCCCCCTCTTCAAAGGGGGAGACACTCTAGACTCAAACTGTTACAGACCAAAATCTATGCTACTCTGCCTTTCTAAGGTCTGTGAAAGCCAAGTTAACGACCATTTAGAATCCCACCGTACCTTCTCCGCTATGCAATCTGGTTTCCGAGCTGGTCATGGCTGTACCTCAGCCACACTCAAGGTCCTAAACAATATCATAACCGCCATCGATAAGAGACAATACTGTGCAGCCGTATTCATCGACCTGGCCAAGGCTTTCGACTCTTCTCAATCACCACATTCTTATCGGCAGACTCAACAGCCTTGGTTTCTCAAATGATTGCCTCGCCTGGTTTACCAACTACTTCTCAGACAGAGTTCAGTGTGTCAAATCGGAGGGCCTGTTGTCCGGACATCTGTCAGTCTCTACGGGGGTGCCACAGGGTTCAATTCTCGGGCAGACTCTTTTCTCTATATACATCAACGATGTTGCTCTTGCTGCTGGTGATTCTCTGATCCAACTCTACGCAGACGACACCATTCTCTATACTTCTGGCCCTTCTTTGGACACTGTGTCAACCTCTCTGCGCACGGAGCCCGCTAGCGGGCTGAAATTCCACAACATATGGTGATCGCTACATAAATAGTAATATTAAACATTCATGAAAATACAAGTGTCTCACATGTATCGAAAGCCTAGAATCTTGCTAATCCAACTGCGTTGTCAGATTTTAAAAAGGACTTACTGCGAAAGAAGCTACCCCTGTCTCTCTTTGCCATGCTACCTCTTTTTATCTGGTTTGTCAGTTTCTATCAGCGCAAAATATCTAAAAATGTTCACACACTCCAGGAAACATGCACTGTTCTGACCTGCAGTCCCCCTGATCTCCCGTTCCCTGAACAATACTGGAGCTACCGCCATTCTGACAATGAGCAGACTTCTCAGATGATTCTATCCCTATCGAATAGAACATTGATATTTTTTGTAATATTGATAAAACTTTTCAGAGTAAAAACTTGGATAATCTGACTATCAACTCTGATAAAATTAGATCTAAAACCTTATACAGTATATTTATAGGAAATACATTATAGAAAAGACATGCGAGAGTGATAGTTCTGACCACGTACTGTCAATAATCAGCCACCACTTTTTAATCAGCCTCTTTGATGCCAATGAGATCTATTAACGGCTAAGTATCAATACCCAGAGTTATGATGGTTGAAGGCCCTCCTGCCATCCCCTCAGTCACCTGTGTATTTTCTCTTCAATAGGAATCACAGTTAGAATACCAACACAAAGTGGTCTATCGGTCTAAGGTGCATTACGAACACATTACGAACACCTTCCTAATAATTCACCCTCTGAATGGCACTCAAAGAGGCAATTCATCTTGCAGCAGTCATAAACATATAACATATAAAAATGTTAAATAAATAGCAAAGGATATTTACAAACAAATAAGTACAATTTCATTGTGCATGTGCTTAGTGCAACATTTGTTAAGTTGCAGAATTGCATTTGGAATAAAAGAGTACTTGGCCCTATTTTTTTTAACCTGTACCTGCGTCCAGAAGGAAGGAGCTGTAATTCAGGGTGGAGTGGATAAGAAGAGTCACTATTTTTTTGTGCCTTATGGAGGGCTCTGCCCAGGTAGAGAGATGACAGTTCTTACAGTTCTTACAGTTGCTGCCCCATTATTTTTTCACAAGTCCTGACTATCTTGCCCAAACTATTTTCTGAACAACCTTGATATTCCGAAACCAGCAGGTCAAGCAGTAGGACAGAATGCTCTCAATGAATGATTTATAATAGAGAAGAACCATGATGGTTAGATCAACATAAAAAAAAGTGCAGTTTCTGTAGGAAATACAGTCTCTGTTGGCCTTTCTTAAAAATAGTGTCAGTACACTGATCCCAGGACAGCTTGTTGTCAATGACAAGCCCAAGGTATTTGTACTCCTCCACTATTTCAATAGGCTCACCTTTTATCAGTGATGGTGTGTGCATGTTAATGCCCCTTTCGAAAGTCAATCACCATGTCCTTTGTTTTTGATGTATTTAAAATTAAATGGGATGACTCACACCAGACAGTAAAATCATTCAGAGCTGGTCTGTGCTCCGTCTCATCCCCTTCGAGAAGATTGACCAAAGTAGAAACATCAGCATATTTGATCAGGTGGCGCCCTGGGAACCGGCTCCGGCAGCTGTCTGTATACAGTATGTATAGTACTGGTGAAAGAACACTGCCCTGTGGGGTTCCACCTTAAGTAGTGCGCAACTCAGAGAGTGTGTTGCCAACTCGTACCTGCTGAGACCTATCAGTTAGGAAGTTGGTGATCCATGTGATAAGCATAGCATCAAGTCCGAAGTCTCCGAAGTCTGTCTGCGAGGACCAACGGATTGATTGTGTTAAATGCAGAGGAGAAATCTGTCAACATGATACACACATGGGTTTTACTGCTGTGCAAATGCATGTGGACCAGATGTAAGAGTGAAAGGATGGCATCATCTGTCCACCTTTCTGACCGGTATGCAAATTAGAGAGGGTCAAGAAGGTGACTGGTGGTGTTGATGATGTATGTCTTGATGATCTTTTCAAGAGATTTAATCAAGAGAGAGGTCAGAGCGACAGGTCTGTAATTATTTGATGCAGACAGATGAGAGGTTTTTGGGACAAGTACAACAGATTTATTCCATAAAGATGGAATTTCCAATGTATTTAGGGACCGCTGAAAGAGAGAGAGCAGAAGACACCGCTCCGCTGAGTGGAACAGTGTTTCAAGACACGACCACTTATTGTAATGAACACGAGGGGAGACAGAGAGCTGGTTTCAAGCACAGGGTGCAGCAGGTGTTTATTGCAAAGGACCACAGGAGGAGGCAGGTAGCTGGGTCCAGGGGGCAGGCAGAAAGTCATACACATGGGGTCGAAAAGGGCAACAGTACAGGCAGGGAAAAGGCTAGCAAAGTAATCTGGGAGATCAGGCAATAGGAAGATAACAGGCTAAATTACAGGCAGGGAATAGGCAAAAGGAGTCATTAGTGAGGCTGGCAAAAACTATCATACACGGGAGTAGTAAATCACGGGAAAAACAGCACCCCGAAAGGTGTGTGTCACAAAACAAACAATACCTCACAATGATGGGGTGTAAAGAACTAAATAGTGTTTGATAAATGACAGGTGTGTGAACAGGTGATTAGAATTCAGGTGATTGGGATCTGCAGTGAGCTGCTCAGGGGATCTAGGTGTTTGAGAGTGTGAGATGGAAAGTCAGCTGTGTTCAGTGTTTGAGGGTGTGAGTTGGAAGCAGATGTTACACTTATGTTATTAGGCCCCGGGCTCTTTCTTGCTCCAGTGCTTTTGAACACTTGTGGTACGACTTCCTCATCGATGACAAGCGCACTCTTGGTTGCCATGACATCCTCTTCCAGACAGGCCAGGGAAGCGGGGGCAACCCCTGTTTCATAGCGGGTGAAGAACTTGTTTAGTTCATTGGCTGTAGAGAGGCACACCCTCTCCTCCAGGCCTAATCTGTCTCAAGGCTTAAAAATCATTCTGTAACCTGTCACCTTCCCTTCATCTACACCAATTGAAGTGGATTTAACAAGTGACATCGATAAAGGATCATAGCTTTCACCTGGATTCACCTGGTCAGTCGTTGTCATGGAAAGAGCAGGTGTTCATAATGTTTTGTACACTCAGTATATATCGCTGCTGCATGGGTTTGAATCTGGCCCACTGCTATTTCAGCATACTCTCTCCTCCTATCTGTCATCTCTATAAATAAACCTTTATTTCTCCCTTAACGTGACCTGTTCTCGACCCCCCTTCATCACTAATCCATGGCTCTCTCCCCTTATCAATGCCTGCCATATGTGATCGCTTTCTCTGCATTAAGTACATTCCAAGCTTAATTGCCCCCAACATATACTTTCCTCCTATAGATAACCATGAACTTCTGGTGTAGACTCTCTAAACTTAAGCACCCCCTCAGTGACATGAATAAGTATATTTCTGATTCTCAGAACCCAACAGTTCATATGCCTTACGACCATGTTATATAGGCCTAAAGGCCTAGACAATAAGATGACACAGTAGTAGAATAAATTCAACCACACCTTTGTCTCATCACAAAACCGGAGAGCAACCTCTGTCTGGTGAAGTCCAGAAAGCATATTGCATGTAACAAACAGTTACATGACTGACAGCATGGTCAGGCAAGTTAATGTTTCCAACATTTTCTGACTACTAAACAACTGTTAATTCAGAACCACGGCGACTTATGCAAGTTGCAAAGAAAACAGGAGCTGCCTCCACTATTCCAGCATCATTTCAACTTCAACATTTCATCATCAAATCCCCATTGCTTTGTCTAATACAGTGACTAAAATATACAAAAAAATATATTTAGTCCAATCAAAGTAAGCTAAATATGATGTGGCTGTCCGTTTTGTGTGTGTTTGTGTGTGCGTGCAGTCGTGCAAGTAGAAGAACATGTTGACTCACCCTACATGTAGAGAAATGCCAATGCCATCCTCCTCTCTTTAATGTTGATTAAATGGTCTATGACTATCATACAGAACACATTTTTGTTGTTGTTGCTGTCCTAGGCTACCTGGCTTAAATGCTTGCTCGCTAGCTAAGGAGGCCAACCACACAACGAGATGCAACAATTCAAGTTGTTTCTGTCAATTACTTATTTCTCTTGATGCGATGTGATAGGAGTGAAGCCAAATCCAAACTGGCTTCCCCTGACACTTTTTTTATTTGGTGCGCCAGGACCATTCACAGTTGAGCTCAACGCTGATTGGCTATTATTTTATACTTTTTTTTAAATCAAGGGAGGCCAAATGCTTGCTGGCTTCCCTTGAATTCAATGCTACAAGCGAAAACAATGTCATACTCTTTATAAACAGACAACATCAGATAGATGGCCTACACATATAGAGGTGCGCTGTTTCGCTTGCTCGGGCGCTTCATTCGGTGAGATACATCCAGCCAATTATGAAAACACAGTGAGGAAAGATATATATATATGTATATTGATTTGGGTCAATTTATGGGGGAAGCCACCACTGGTTTTTATTATTTATCTTTATTGAGAGCTATTTTTCTCAGCCACCCTATTATTTATTTTCATAGTAATTCCTCCATCACCCAGAGTCTGATTGATCAATACTTAATTCCAAGTGCTTGCATAATGAAGTGGATTAATTCACATCCTTCATGTGCTAAAGACCTGAAGTGCATTGTTTTTTTCCAGGCCCGTGGTGTTTTCATTTATCCTACGGTTCAAGGGAGAAAATACGTGACCGGGAGGTCAGGGCAAGGTCAGGTTTCACGGTAGGTTATGTATGCAAGGGGCTGAAACTCACTCCACCCACTAGTTCTCAGTCCACACTGTATTTCCTCTTTGAGCAGACAGGGAGAGGTTCTCAATTGTACAACTGTGTTTATGAGGTAGTTTTGGTAGGAGGGACCATAGAGATCCTATTAAATCTAGATGTAATCTTTGCTTGTGAATTGTAAGAAGGTAAATCTGTGTGTGTGTGTGTGTGTGTGTAACTGAAATATATCCCACGGTGGCAGAATACTCTCTTCTCTGAGTAGTAGATATTGGACAGACTGGTATGTTGCACTGCTAGTGACATAGCTTTGATCACAGTATGCAGTAGAGCAGAATGGTACAATATCCATGTTAGGACAGCTTCAGTCTCAGCAGAGAAGTCGTGCAGAGACTTTCCTAATATGGACACTGTATAAGTGCACTTAGTTACGATAGGTAAATAAAACAGTGGCACATGCTCCCGCTCCTTAGCCTTATGGTGAGGTAGCTGTGTTGCAAGCACAGCTTCAGGTGCAATCATTAGGCAAGGGCAATTTAAGTGTAGGAAAGGATGAAACAGCATCTGTGCCACCAGTAAGTACAGATAGCAGTATAAACCCCCTCGCACAGTCCCCGCAGCTGGACAATTTTCTCAAGGCTTCTGGAAAGAAATGCTGTCGGCATGCTCAACCGGTGTCGTTCATTCAGCCGACAAAAACTTTCAACCGGTTCTCCCCATTAAGTAACAAGTCGGAGTCAGAGGCCGAGCTTTCTCAGGTCTCACCTCCACCCGTTACGAGGTCGAAGCTGCCGAAACCTCCCACCATTAGCTCTGACAAATTGAAAACCCTAGTCATTGGCGACCCGCAATATTAGACAAAATCATCCAGCAATCATACACTGTTTACCAGGGGGCAGGGCTACCGACGTAAAGGCTCATTTGAAGATGGTGTTGGCTAAGGCTAAAACTGGCGAGTATAGAGAGCATAGGGATGTTGTTATCCATGTCGGCACCAATGATGTTAGGATGAAACAGTCAGAGATCACCAAGAGCAACATAGCTTCAGCTTGTAAATTAGCTAGAAAGATGTGTCCATATCGAGTAATTGTCTCTGGCCCCCTCCCAGTTAGGGGTAGCCTCGATCTAGGTTGAGCAAAACTAAACATGGTGGTGTTCAAATTAGCAATCTCACTGAAATAAAGACCTCCTCCATTCCTGTCGTTATTGAAAGAGATTGTCATATCTCACATCTCAAAATAGGGCTACTTAAATTTAGATCCCTCACTTCCAAGGCAGTTATAGTCAATTAACTAATCACTGATCATAATCTTGATGTGATTGGCCTGACTGAAACATGGCTCAAGCCTGATGAATTTACTGTGTTAAATGAGGCCTCTCCTCGTGGGTGCACTAGTGACCCCATGCATCCCGAAAAGGCAGGTGTTGCGAACATTTATGAAAATTCAAAAGGAACTCACACATCTGAGCTATCTGTTTTGCAGGTGCATGGTAACAGTTGAATAAGATGAGAAAAAAGAAAGAAAAAACCTGCACACTGCACTTGATAGTATCACTGCTCTTTAATAAGCTTAACGTATCGGCCTCAAGGCCTTCGTCAGAGCTTTTGGTCAGAGCTTCTATTCATGAAATCTATGCAGCCTACTCAATCACTTTTTATAGCTACTGTATACAGGACTCCTGGGCCGTATACAGCATTCCTCACTTAGTTCTCTGAATTCGGCTTTTGATGATCTTTGGTTGGGGTCTGAGCAGACTATTTGTTGTGATTGCAAACCTAATAAGATGGTGGTCTGATAGTCCAGGATTATGAGGAAAAACATTTAGATCTACAATATTTATTCCACGGGACAAAACTAGATCCAGGGTATGACTGGCAATGAGTAGGTCCGGAGACATGTTGGACAAACCCACTCAGTCAATGATGGCTTTGAAAGTCTTTTTGAGGGGATCTTTCGACTTTTCCGTGTGAATATTAAATTCACCAAAAATGTGAATATTATCAAAACCCTCAAGCTGCATACTGGACCCTATTCCAACTGAACTACTGAAAGAGCTACTAAAGCCAAATCTTGAACCAGAAAATGTTTAAAAAAAGATTGGCCTATATGAAATCTCCCATTTCTCTCAAACATTTTAGAAAAAGATGTCACTGCCTTACTGAAGACAAATAATGTATATGAAATGCTTCAGTCTGGTTTTAGACCCCATCAATAGCACTGAGATTAGAGGTCGGCCGATTATGATTTTTCAACGCCGGTACCGATTATTGGAGGGCCAAAAAAGGCGATACCGATTAATCGGCCGGTTTTTTTATTGTATTTATTTGTAATAATGACAATTACAACAGTACTGAATGAACACTTATTTTAACTTAATATAATACATCAATAAAATCTATTTAGCCTCAAGTAAATAATGTTACATTTTGTTTAAATAATGCAAAAACAAAGTGTTGGAGAAGAAAGTAAAAGTGCAATATGTGCTATGTAAGAAAGCTAACGTTTCAGTTCCTTGCTCAGAACATGAGAACATATGAAAGCTGGTGGTTCCTTTTAACATGACTCAATATTCCCAGGTAAGAAGTTTTAGGTTGTAGTTATTCTAGGAATTATGGGACTATTTCCCTCTATACCATTTGTATTTCATTAACCTTTGACTATTGAATGTTCTTAAAGGCACTTTAGTATTGCCAGTGTAACAGTATAGCTTCCATCCCTCTCTGGGCCCTAACCAGCAACACAACGACAACAGCCACCATCGAAGAGGCGTTACTCATGCAGAACAAGGGAAACAATCACCCCAAGGCTCAGAGCAAGTGATGTTTGAAACGCTATTAGAGCGCGCCAACTAGCTAGCCATTTCACTTCGGTTACACCAGCCTCATCTCGGGAATTGATAGGCTTGAAGTCATAAACTGCGCAATGCTTGACGCACAACGAAGAGCTGCTGGCAAAACACACGAAAGTGCTGTTTGAATGAATGTTTACGCGCCTGCTTCTGCCTACCACCACTCAGTCAGATACTTAGATACTTGTATGCTCAGTCAGATTATATGCAACGCAGGACACGCAAGATAATATCTAGTAATATCATCAACCATGTGTAGTTAACTAGTGATTATGATTGATTGTTTTTTATAAGATAAGTTTAATGCTAGCTAGCAACTTACCTTGGCTTACTGCATTCGCGTAACAGGCAGTCTCCTTGTGGAGTGCAACGAGAGAGGCAGGTCATTATTGCGTTGAACTAGTTAACTGTAATGTTGCAGGATTAGATCCCCCGAGCTGACAAGGTGAAAATCTGTCGTTCTGCCCCTGAACAAGGAAGTTAACCTACCGTTCCTAGGCAGTCATTGAAAATAAGAATGTGTTCTTAACTGACTTGCCTAGTTAAATCGGCAAATCGGCGCCCAAAAATACAGATTTCCGATTGTTATGTAAACTTGAAATCGGCCCTAATTAATCGTCCATTCCGATTAATCGGTCGACTTCTAACTGAGACTGCACTCGTGAAGGTGGTAAATTACCTTTTAATGGCGTCAGACCAAGGCTCTGCATCTGTCCTCGTGCTCCTAAACCTTAGTGCTGCTTTTGACACCATCGATCATCACATTAGAAACCCAAATTGGTCTACACGTACAAGTTCTTCCCTGGTTTAGATCTTATCTATCGGAAAGATATCAGTTCACCTCGGACAAATCAATTGTACGTTTCGGTGTTCCTCAAGGTTCCTTTTTAGGACCACTATTGTTTTCACTATATATTCCACCTCTTGGTGATGTCATTCAGAATCACAATGTCAACTTTCACTGCTATGGGGACGGCACACAGCTGTACATTTTGATGAAACATGGTGAATCCCCAAAATTGACTAGCCTGGAAGCCTTTGTTTCAGACATACAGTTGAAGTCAGAAGTTTACATACACTTAGGTTGGAAACATTAAAACTCGTTTTTCAACCACTCTGAAAAAACTATAGTTTTGGCAAGTCGGTTAGGACATCTACTTTGTGCACGACACAAGTATTTCTCCAACAATTGTTTACAGACAGATTATTTCACTTATTATTCACTGTATCACAATTCCAGTGGGTCAGAAGTTTACATACACTAAGTTGACTGTGCCTTTAAACAGCTTGGAAAATTCCAGAGAATTATGTTATGGTTTAGAAGTTTCTGATAGGCTAATTGACATCATTTGAGTCAATTGGAGGTGTACCTGTGGATATAGTTCAAGGCCTACCTTCAAACTCAGTGCCTCTTTGCTTGACATCATGGCAAAATCAAAAGAAATCAGCCAAGACCAAACCAGAAAAATCTGGTTCATCCATTGAGCAATTTCCAAATGCCTGAAGGTATCACGTTCATCTGTACAAACAATGCAAGTATAAACACCATAGGACCATGCAGCCATCATACTGTTCAGCAAGGAGACGCATTCTGTCTCCTAAAGATGAACGTCCTTTGGTGCAAAAAGTGCTAATCAATCACAGAACAACAGCAAAGGACCTTGGAAAGATACAGGTACAAAAGTATCTATATCCACAGTAAAACGAGTCTTATATCAACATAACCTGAAAGGCCGCTCAGCAAGGAAGAAGCCACTGCTCCAAAATCTCCATAAAAAGCCAGACTACGGTGTGCAACTGCACATGGGGACAAAGATCGTACTTTTTGGAGAAATGCCCTCTGGTCTGGTCTGACAAAAACAGAACGCATCATCGTTATGTTTGGAGGAAAAACGGGGAGGCTTGCAAGCTGAAGAACACCTTCCCAACCGTGAAGCACGGCGGTGGCAGCATCATGTTATGGGGGTGCTTTGCTGGAGGAGGGACAGGTACTGGCGCACTTCACAAAATAGATGGCTTCGTGAGGAGAGAAAATGATGTGGATATATTGAAGCAACATCTCAAGACGTCAGTCAGGAAGTTAAAGCTTTGTCACAAATGGGTCTTCCAAATGGACAATGACCCCAAGCATACTTCCAAAGTTGTGGCAAAATGGCTTAAGGACAACAAAGTCAATGTATTGGAGTGGCAATCACAAAGCCCTGACCTCAATCCTGTAGAAAATTTGTGGGCAGAACTGAAAAAGCTTGTGCGAGCAAGGAGGCCTACAAACCTGACTCAGTTACACCAGCTCTGTCAGGAGGAATGGGCCAAAATTCACCCAACTTATTGTGGGAAGCTTGTGGAAGGCTACCCAAAATATTTGACCCAAGTTCAACAATTTAGAGGCAATGCTACCAAATACTACTTGAGTGTATGTAAACTTCTGACCCACTGGGAATGTGACGGAAGAAAAAAAAGCTGAAATAAATCAATCATTCTCTCTACTACTATTCTGACATTTCACATTCTTAAAATAAAGTGGTGATCCTAACTGACCTAAAACAGGGCATTTTTACTTGGATTAAATGTCAGGAATTGTGAAAAAGCAAGTTTAAATGTATTTGGCTACGGTGTATGTAAACCTCAACTGTAAGTAAGTGGATGGCGGCAAAAGTTTTACTTTTCAACTCGGACAAAACAAAGATGCTTGTTCTAGGTCCCAATTAATCTTGATGGTTGTACAATCGTCTCAAATAAAACTTTGAAGGAACCTCATCGTTACTCTGGACACTGATCTGTCTATTGACAAACATATCAAGAATATTTAAAGGACAGCTTTTTTCCGATCTTCATTACATATCAAAAATCTGAAACTTTTTGTCAAAAAATGATGCAGAAAAGATAATCCATGCTTTTGTCACTAGATTAGACTACTGTAGTGCTCTACTCTTTGGCTACCCGGATAAAGCACTAAATAAACTTCAGTTAGTGCTTAACACGCCTGCTAGAATCTTGACTAGAACCCAAAAATGTTATAACATTCCTTCAGTGCTAGCCTCTCTACACTGGCTTCCTGTTAAGGCTAGGGCTGATTTCAAGGTTTTACTGCTAACCTACTTGCTCCCACCTATCTCTCCGATTTGGTCCTGCCGTACATACCTACAAGTACGCAATGGTCAAAAGACGCAGGCCTCCTTATTGCACCTAGAATTTCTAAGCAAACAGCTGGAGGCAGGGCTTTCTCCTATAGAGCTCCATTTTAATGGAATGGTCTGCCTATCCATGTGAGACATAGACTCAGTCTCTACATTTGTCTTTACTGAAGACTCATCTCTTCTGTAGGTCATATGATTGAGTTTAGTCTGGCCCAGGGGTGCAAAGGTGAACTGCAAGGCACTGGAGTAACGAACCGCCCTTGCTGTCTGTCTGACCAGCTCCTCTCTCTTCCCTGGGATTCTCAGCCTCTGACCCTATTACAGGGGTTGAGTCACTGACTTACTAGTGCTCTTCGATGCAGTCCATAGGAGGGGTGCATCACTTGAGTAGTTTAAGTCACAGATGTGATCTTCTTGTCCGGTTTTGCGCCCCTCTGGCTCGTGTAGTGGAGGAGACCTTCATAGGCTATACTCAGCCTTGTCTCAGGGTAGTCAGATGGTGGTCTGTTTGTATTTGTATATTTATTATTTATCTCCATTAGCTGCTGCCAAGGCAGCTACTCTTCCTGGGGTCCGGCAAAATGAAGCCAGTTATATAATTTTAAAAACATTACAATACATTCATTACAGTCACAACACATTAACCAGTTAAACATTTTGGATGAAAAACGTTCCCGTTTTAAACAAGATATTTTGTCACGAAAAGATGCTCGACTATGCATATAATTGACAGCTTTGGAAAGAAAACACTCTGCCGTTTCCAAAACTGCAAAGATATTGTCTGTGAGTGCCACAAAACTGATGTTACAGGCGAAACCCAGATAAAAATGCAACCCGGAAGTGCCGCATTTTTTGAAACCGCCTCATGCCAATGACTCCTTATATGGCTGTGAATGAGCTACGAATGAGCTTACGTTTTCCACGTATCCCCAAGGTGTCTACAGCATTGTGACGTCTTTTTAGGCATTTCCATTGAAGAATGGCCGTCAGGGACCATATATAGCATGTGGTCACATGGTGTCTCCCGCAGAAAATCTTGTGTAAAATACTGAGGTAGCCATTTTTCCAATCGCTTCGACGGATATATTATCGAATATATATGTTAAAAACACCTTGAGGATGGATCCTAAACAACGTTTGCCGTGTTTCTGTCGATATTATGGAGCCAATTTTGAAAAAAGTTTGGCGTTATAGATGTAGCATTTTCCCGGTCGATTTCTCAGCCAAGCATGATGAAGAAACGGGAGCTATTTCGCCTACAAAAATTTAATTTTGGGAAAAAAAGGAACATTTGCTATCTAACTGGGAGTCTCCTGAGTGAAAGCATCCGAAGTTCTTCAAAGGTAAATGATTTAATTTGGTTGCTTTTCTTATTTTTGTGAGAAAAAAAAAATGAAAAAAAAAGTGTTGTTAACAAAAGGCTAAGCTTGTGTTTGAATATATTTATTTCATTTCATTTGCGATTTTCATGAATAGGAAAAGTTTCTAGGGGTATTTATGTCCGCTGCGTTATGCTAATGCATTTGAGGCTATGATTACGCTCCCGGATACAGGATTGCTCGTCGCAAGAGGTTGTGTGTGCCCTCAGGACCATACTCCACTACCACACATCTACAACGCAAAATCCATGTGTACGTGTGTGTATAGTGCATTTGTTATCATGTGTGTGTATGCATGTGTCTGTGCCTATATGTGTTACTTCACAGTCCCCGCTGTTCCATAAGGTGTATTTTTACCTGCTATTTAAATCTCATTCCACTGCTTCATCAGTTACCTGATGTGGAATAGAGTTCCATGAAGTCATAGCTCTATGTAGTACTGTACTGTTGATATCTCTATAGTGGTGTGGGGGGGCTGTGCTTTGGCAAAGTGGGTGGGGTTATATCCTGCCTGGTTGGCCCTGTCTGGGGGTATCATCAGACAGGGCCACAGTTTCCCCCAACCCACCCTCCAATAGTCTATGTCCCGGGGGGCTAAGGTCAATCTGTTATATCTGGTGTAATTCTCCTGTCTTATCTGGTGTCCTGTGTGAATGTAAGTATTTGTTTTATTTTATTTCACCTTTATTTAACCAGGTAGGCAAGTTGAGAACAAGTTCTCATTTACAATTGCGACCTGGCCAAGATAAAGCAAAGCAGTTCGACAGATACAACGACACAGAGTTACACATGGAGTAAAACAAACATACAGTCAATAATACAGTATAAACAAGTCTTTATACAATGTGAGCAAATGAGGTGAGAAGGGAGGTAAAGGCAAAAAAGGCCATGGTGGCAAAGTAAATACAATATAGCAAGTAAAACACTGGAATGGTAGTTTGGCAATGGAAGAATGTGCAAAGTAGAAATAAAAATAATGGGGTGCAAAGGAGCAAAATAAATAAATAAATAAAAATTAAATACAGTTGGGAAAGAGGTAGTTGTTTGGGCTAAATTATAGGTGGGCTATGTACAGGTGCAGTAACCTGTGAGCTGCTCTGACAGTTGGTGCTTAAAGCTAGTGAGGGAGATAAGTGTTTCCAGTTTCAGAGATTTTTGTAGTTCGTTCCAGTCATTGGCAGCAGAGAACTGGAAGGAGAGGCGGCCAAAGAAAGAATTGGTTTTGGGGGTGACTAGAGAGATATACCTGCTAGAGCGTGTGCTACAGGTGGGAGATGCTATGGTGACCAGCGAGCTGAGATAAGGGGGGACTTTACCTAGCAGGGTCTTGTAGATGACATGGAGCCAGTGGGTTTGGCGACGAGTATGAAGCGAGGGCCAGCCAACGAGAGCGTACAGGTCGCAATGGTGGGTAGCATATGGGGCTTTGGTGATAAAACGGATTGCACTATGATAGACTGCATCCAATTTGTTGAGTAGGGTATTGGAGGCTATTTTGTAAATGACAATGCCAAAGTCGAGGATTGGTAGGATGGTCAGTTTTACAAGGGTATGTTTGGCAGCATGTGTGTGTGAATGTAAGTATGCTCTCTATAATTCTCTCTCTCTCTCCCGGTGGACCTTAGCCCTAGGATCATGTCTCAGGACTACCTGGCCTGATGACTCCATTCCACCTGGTCATGCTGCTGTTCCAGTTTCAACTGTTCTGCCTGCGGCTATGGAACCCTGACCTGTTTCACCAGACGTGCTACCTTGTCCCGGACCTGCTGTTTTCGACCTCTGAATGCTCAGCTATGAAAAGCCAACTGACATTTACTCCTGAAGTACTTAACTGTTGTACCCTCTACAACCACTGTGATTATTATTTGACCCTGCTGGTCATCTATGAACATTTGAAAATCTTGAAGAAAAATCTGGCCTTAATGGCCATGTACTTTTATAATCTCCACCCGGCACAGCCAGAAGAGAATGGGACACTCCTCAGAGCCTTGTTCCTCTCTAGGTTTCTTCCTAGGTTCCTGCCTCTCTAGGGAGTTTTTCCTAGTCACCGTGCTTCTCCATCTGCATTGCTGGCTGTTTGGGGTTTTAGGCTGGGTTTCTGTATAGTACTTTGTGGCATCTGCTGATGTACACAGGGCTTTATAAATACATTTGAATGATTGATCCTAGGCGAGGACAATACACCAAGATGGTGGCTGTTGGCACATGATGAGAGCCCACAACAACAAATCAAAAATGAAAGCAGACAAATACCAAACAAAAAGTCAGAGTAACAACGAGTAAAGATTCAGTCACCCGAACTAGCAATGAGGTGGCAACAGTTTCAACATATCATCATGAAAATGGTCACGGTTGAGAGAATTATTGAGCATGACATGATTGGTGGAATCAACGCAGGGGAACACTTGCTCTCAACAATCCAATCATGCTTGATCAGTGATTACTTCAAGGAAGACCAAGACAAGGATGCATTTTAGAAGTATTCAATCAGGGCCCCTATCAAACCTAATGGGGGTCATGTTTGGATACTAAAATGCATCCTTCCAATACCCTAATCACTCCGAAAGAAAACACTACTTTCCTGCTGGCCTATCTTTCCCGTTCTTTTTTCTTTTTAAAGAATAGTGAACATGCACTATCCTTTTGTATATTTTCTTTGTTGTTTAGGTACAGAATGAGATGGGGAAACAGATATGGGGAGACAGAATGAAAGGTTGCAGGGCGGGTTTTGAACATGTCCAAGGGGGCAGGAGTTGACACTCGGCAGAACTACCACTGGACCAGACATTTGTCAGCCTATCTTTTTCCTGTGCCCAGTGCTGTCTGGTCTGCCATGTCCAGTTGCGGTACATGTTGCTGCTCAGCCTTCAAAAGAGCTGAGTTCCCAGGTCTGTCCCTTAACTGACAAGGTCAGACAGGTGATTGACAACCTGACAAAGGGCCCTCCCCCTCCCGGTTGATTGACAGGGTGACTGTTGATGCTGCTCCGGACAGGATGTGTGAGAGGGTGTGCATCCTAAATGGCACCCTATCTCCTACATAGTAACTACTTTTGACCAGAGCCATATGCGCACTTGTCAATGTAGTGCACTATATAGGGAATAGGGTGCCATTTGAGCCACAGTCTATGTTCCTGTCCAGGGCGACCTGACAGTGCTTTGCCTAGCTGAAATCTTAAGTCAGTCTTATGACATTTTCAACATGGGGAATTACTATATGCAGGTGTTTGATCAAACACACTGTGGACGAGTCTTCTAGATATGTCCATTTACATGGAAAACTGTCCAATATGTCTAGCTGAATTTAGCTTCAGGTTCGCGGCAGCCTGAAATTCATGACAGCTCTGTCAGTTGGGCCTTGCTTGTCCCCCCTATCTGAGATATTTACTGCAGCCCTCATCCTCCACATACAACACCCGTTCTGCCAGTCACATTCTGTTAAAGGTCCCCAGAGCACTTTATTAAAAGTAAGTGGACACCACTTCAAAATTAGTGGATTCGGCTATTTCAGCCACACCAGGATGCTGACAGGTGTATAAAATAATTATTTATTTCAGATCTACAGGAGGGCAAGTTTCACCACGGCACGGACCCTGGTGATACATTGGCACATGAGAATTATTAGAATATGGCAAAATTATTAAATGATTGCATTCTATCCATGCTGGCTTGTAGTTTTTTATATTTTTTATCCTTTTAAAATTATTTTTTTACCTTTAAAAAAACTTAATATCAGGGAGTCATACTGAGACCAGGGTATATTTTAGAGATGAGCCTTGAATTACAGAAATTACAGAAATACAGAAATAAAAAAAATGTAAGCAGAAAGAAAAACACTGTCATAAAAAACAAACATATTCATCAGTAATAATGTTCTCAATCAGCTTTCTGAATTTTTATTTTATTTTATTTTTATTTCACCTTTATTTAACCAGGTAGGCTAGTTGAGAACAAGTTCTCATTTGCAACTGCGACCTGGCCAAGATAAAGCATAGCAGTGTGAGCAGACAACAAAGAGTTACACATGGAGTAAACAATTAACAAGTCAATAACACAGTAGAAAACGAAGGGGGGGTCTATATACAATGTGTGCAAAAGGCATGAGGAGGTAGGCAAATAATTACAATTTTGCAGATTAACACTGGAGTGATAAAAGATCAGATGGTCATGTACAGGTAGAGATATTGGTGTGCAGAAGAGCAGAAAAGTAAATAAATAAAAACAGTACGGGGATGAGGTAGGTGAAAAGGGTGGGCTATTTACCAATAGACTATGTACAGCTGCAGCGATCGGTTAGCTGCTCAGATAGCTGATTTTTGAAGTTGGTGAGGGAGATGAAAGTCTCCAACTTCAGCGATTTTTGCAATTCGTTCCAGTCACAGGCAGCAGAGTACTGGAACGAAAGGCGGCCAAATGAGGTGTTGGCTTTAGGGATGATCAGTGAGATACACCTGCTGGAGCGCGTGCTACGGATGGGTGTTGCCATCGTGACCAGTGAGCTGAGATAAGGCGGAGCTTTACCTAGCATAGACTTGTAGATGACCTGGAGCCAGTGGGTCTGGCGACGAATATGTAGCGAGGGCCAGCCGACTAGAGCATACAAGTCGCAGTGGTGGGTAGTATAAGGTGCTTTAGTGACAAAACGGATGGCACTGTGATAGACTGCATCCAGTTTGCTGAGTAGAGTGTTGGAAGCCATTTTGTAGATAACTAACCTGAACAACAGTATACAAGGCATATTGACATTTGAGAGAGACATACAGCGAGGCATACAGTAATCACAGGTGTTGAATTGGGAAAGCTAGCTAAAACAGTAGGTGAGACAACAGCTAATCAGCTAGCACAACAACAGCAGGTAAAATGGCGTAGACTAGGCAACGGGGCCAACAGATAAAACAAACAAGCAGAATGGAGTACCGTGATTAATGGACAGTCCAGCGTGCATCAGCTATGTAGCCAAGAGGTCAGTGTCCAGGGGGCAGCGGTGGATGGGGCAGGGAAGCTGGACTGGCGAGTGTTATCCAGGTTTTTAAAAAACTAACAATGACTAAATAGCTTGTAGCTAGTTAGCTTCTGGAGGTTCTTGAGTGTGTTCTAAAAATAAAATTAAAATAATAGCGATTCCGTGTCACATTGGGTGAGGCAGGTTTCCGGAAGGTATAAACAAATTAAAAGTCAAAAGAGATAGAAAGTAAATATGGGTCCAGTGAGAGTTTTGGGACGCGGCGATTCAGGCAGTTAGCAGGCCTGTGCTAACAAGCTAACAGTTTGTAGGCCCGGGCTAGACAAGGTAGCAGTTAGCGGACCGGAGCTGGACAAGCTAGCAGTTAGCAGGCCGAATTAGCAAGCAGGGAGATAGCGAGGGCTAGAGAGTTAGCCGTTGGGGGACGTCGCGAAGGGGTGAGTCTGTTTATTCCTCTTCATGCGGTGACATCGATAGACCGGTCGTGGGCCCGGGTATTGTAGCTCAGGAGTATGCTACGGTGGTAGCACAGGTGCGCAAGCTAAGTGGGTGGAAACGCTAGCCAGGAGTAATCATCCGGGGTTGCGGTTTAGCTAGATAGCTAGTTGTGAAGATCCAGCTGAAAAATCCAGCTGAAAAAATGTTCAGTTTGCGGTGGGAATCCGGGGATGAATCCGGAGATGAAAAATAAATAGGTCCGTTATGCTCTGGTTAGAGTCGCGTTGTTCGAACTGGCGAGAGCTTTCCGAACTAAAGGTTAGCTGATGACCGGTTAGCTGAAGACCGCTAGCATAGCTGGTGGTTAGCTGGCTAGCTTCAGTTGAGGGGTTCCGAAGTGAATATAAATACTTTAGGAAAAATAGCTACATTGGGTGAGGCGGGTTGCAGGAGAGTATTTGGAAGCTTAGGTTTAGCAAAATGTTTTTAAAGAGATATGCGGAGAAAAATATGTAAAAAACGAAAAAGAAACGAAATATACAGGGACACGACACGACAGGACGACTTACTGCTACGCCATCTTGGGACCAGTTGCCCTAGAGGCATAAGAACTTCACATTCATCAGTAATAATGTCCTCAATCAGCTTTCTGAATTGCCCTAGAGGCATAAGAACTTCACATTCATCAGTAATAATGTCCTCAATCAGCTTTCTGAATTGCCCTAGAGGCATAAGAACTTCACATTCATCAGTAATAATGTCCTCAATCAGCTTTCTGAATTGCCCCAGAGGCATAAGAACTTCAAATGTAAGAACATTTTGAAGATTGTTCTACAAATAAGGTGCAAAACTAAAAGCTGATTTACCTAACTCAGTAGACACCAAAGGCATTTCCAGAGTTAACCATCCCTGAGACCAGGTGTGGAAACTTGTAGGTCTAGTTCAGTAAAGATGTTAGGTACAGTGGCACTTTTTGTGAAATGGATTTATAAATGAAAACATAGTAATGTACCAACCTACGTGACATTAAAGATGGCCAAACAACTTTCTGGTAGAGAATGCAGTGATGAGTACAAAAATTGGTGCCCGTAATAAAGTGCAGTGTGTGATCAACTGCATCTGACAGCATTAATGAAGTTGCAGCTGTGTTCATATAGATGATGTCGCCATAGTCCAGGACCGATAGGAACGGTGACTGAATAAACTGCTTTCTACTATTTAGAGAGTGGCAGGACCTATTTCTATAGAAGAAGCCTATTTTTATTCTCAGCTTCTTAACTCATTAATATGCTTTTTATAAGACAGCTTTTCATTTATCCAGATATTTGTAAGCAGGGGCACGATCAATACGGACACCAAAGTACATATGCTGGCCACCTGAGACATGAAACAGATAGATGGGAGGACATACAGGCTGTCAGCAATTTATTAATCTGTAATATGCTTAAACGGATAACACTTCAACCACTTCCATTTTATTTGACACTATGTTTTTGCTAAAACATATTTTTTAAATGGGGTGTGACGTCATTACATTCAGCAATTTCTTTTTATTGACAAGACAGTTCAATGGAAATGCACGCTATATTCTACGAAAACTTAATAAATGTAATAAAAAATAAAAACACTGGACAAGTTCATGGAAACTAGCTACTGAAGCTGTTCAAAGAAAAGTTTGCTTGTAAAAAAATGTATGGCTATGTTTTAACTTGAATTTGTGCAGTGAGTATGTTTCTCATAATAATTGTTATGGAATTTGACATTTTCAGGTGCGCATACCTTCGGTTTATCTCTGAAAACATTACCGGCAACAGATCCTCATATGACCGCCACCAGAAACAGACTAGACTTGGGGCAGTTCGGGCTAATGCCTGGTGGGATAGTCCATCGTAAGCACACTTTTTGTGCGGAATAATCATAATTTGGCTAATTAGCTGCTGTCCAATTTCACAGACACCGGCCACAAAATAGTTTATTGGAACGGCCCATCCATGAGAATGGGCCACGAGAAAATAAATGGGACAGTGTGTCAGAAATGCCTGCAACGATGTCTGGTCCGACCGCCCCTGACCACCACAAAGTCCGGATGTGTTTGCTATATTATATGACCAACACTGTACTGAACATTGCACATGCCACTTAATCAGGCATTTAGCATTGTGCTCTTCACTAAATAACTAGCTTTAGTATTTATACACGGCTCATTCTCAGTACAAATGCACTCTATTAAATGCCAGTAATTGGGATAGAATTAATCATGGGTTAATGTAAACCCTCACTTTTGATGAATCTAGTCATTCTGACAGACTGGGGGTGATGAATAGCAGCATAGGCTTTGAGTCATTTAGCTACAGCTCTGTAAGTCAAGCGTATGGATTCAAGAGGCATCGATCCATCCCATCCGACACCCATTTCCTTAGGTAGGCCACACAAATTCATACTTTCCCCAAGCATTTATTCAAGATGTGACAAGAGAAATGAGGAAGATGTTTTGGCTACCTGCCTGTGTCGGTCAATAGGCTAGATGTTAGAGGCATTTCTGCTGCTCTTTAATTATTTCTTACTTTTTTTATAGGTATTTTCTTAAAAGGGCTTGTAAGTAAGCATTTCACTGTAAGGTCTACTACACTTGTTGTATTCGGCGCATGTGACAAATGAAATTAGATTTGATTTCAAAACGCAGAGGTTTCTTCCAAAATGGCACCCTATTCCTTACAAGTGCACTACTTTTCACCAGAGCCCTATTTGGGATGCAGCCCGAAGACAACACAATGGTCTTTCATGTGGTATACAGGGCTGTGTGTGTCTCTATCCATTTTATTCCCATCTGAAACACTACACATTGTACCTAGTGGATATTACGTGATAGTACATGAGGTCTGCAGCCTCTGCGTTAAAAGGACTAACATGTCAACTACAGAACTAAGCCAACCTCAGCGTGAGCTTTGGTTGCGAATGGTATGAACTTTGAACTCTTATTTACTACAAAAGTGATAACTCCTAGCCGTTGAGTTAGCAACAGCAGCTACAAACGCGGGCTAGGAAAGAACAGACAGAGTATCCCGTCTACCACACAACAACGTTACTACAACGTATCCAACTGACCACCAGAGACATTCTTCAAAGGACAAAGGACTCGGTTTGGCAACACGGCCTTCCATCTACCACCAACCTACCGAATCGCAGCTCAGAGTAAATATTTATTGCATTTTCCTTTTCCAAATGGGAGGTAATTTTTGTAATTTGTCCCTCAGTCTTCCCGCTCTTTCACTCAAACCCAGCCCCTTTTCTTTTGTGTAACCAGCTGTCATATCTGTTCCGCCCACCAGGGACGTTTTCCTTTATGACGTAATTTGTAATGAAGGTATAATTAATTCTGTGTATATGTAATTCTGTGTGATTAGTTAGGTATTTAGTATATTAATAATTAAACCAAATTTTGTATTGCTGATTCAACTTGTTAGGCAGGGTTCATGAAGATAACCCAGAATTTACAACTTTCAGATGAGACTGAATTAAGGTGACTATTAATATTGACTGCTATTGATGTAAAATATTACTAGGTCTTTAAGAGTTTATTCGGAAGATAACAGCTCTATAAATATTATTTCGTGGTGCCCCGACTCTCTAGTTAATTACATTTACATGATTAGCTCAATCAGGTAATATTAATTACAGGGAAAGGATTTTATAGAATAGCATGTCATATAACTTAATCGGGCATAGCCAAAGACAAGACAGTTGTCTCCATTGGAGAAATGAAAAAATATGAAACTACCCTTCCTTTAGAGCTGGTGATCCAATCAAATTCAGAAACTGGACAAAAAGGATCTTAGTCAATGAGGTGACCAAGAATCCAATGACCACTCTGACAGAACTACAGTAAAAATGCCCAAAGGATTACATGGCCAATTGTAACGGTTTAGGCCAAAGTACATGAACATTATTCATGTGGTTCCTGCCTGTTCACCATCAGATATTATCACAGTCACTCAAGACCAAAACCTCAAAAAAATACGCTGATAACATTCAAAGGTTGGATTTGCCCATTACCTTTAGCATATGTTGGAAACCCAATGCAGGGATGAGATTAACACAACATAGGGGGAAAATCTGAGGGAAAGACTAGCAATCTATATCAATTACCGCAGATGTAATGAAATAGCATTCCTTAATTAATCAGTGCAAAAATCACATCTCAGCAATGACATCTCTATAAAGGGGGCCTCGTGCCCTACCAGTGCTAGTGGATCGTTAATTCTCCCTGGGCAGTCACACAGAGTGAGCAAGCGAGGGGAACACAGATTTAGTTGAGGATGAGAAAGCTGCTGACGACATGAACACTGCCTCCTTCCAGGCAGGTAGTGTCCCAAATGGTACCCTATTCAATATGTAGGGCACTACCCTACGGGGACCCATATGGACCCTGGTCAAAAGTAGTGCACTACATAGAGACTAGGGTGCCATTTGGGATGCGACACGCAGTCAGGGGCATATGGGAAGTTGCCTCTCCTGATTCCATCTATTGCGCCGCCTGTGTCCCTATCCTATCAATCCCCCTAATCACAGCTCTTAATCTGTGTAATCAAACAGCTCTTCTAATGGGGTTCTGAGGACAATCAGTGGCATTGGGGCGTAGGCTGCTAGTGCAGAGTAGTAGTCGCTGTACAGGAGGCGAAGTATGAACAGAAGAGCATTAAAAGAAGGACCTAAATCGGGTGCCAGTGGGTGTTCGGGGGTTTATCGATAAGACGGATGTGGGTTTTGAGTTTGCCTCAGAGGTGCCGATTCACCAATCCCAAATCGACAACTAAGGCCTACGCACTTGAAGATCAGAGGATTTGATTGGTAGAAGCAACATGGTGAAACTTCCACCTAGCCTATTCATACGGTAAGGTGGAGCTACAGTAGCTTTAGAAAGTATTCATACCTTCGACTTATTACACAGTGTTACAGCCGCGATTAAATATATATTTTTAAATCTTACCCATCTACAAACAATACCCCATAACGACAAAGTGAAAACATGTTTTTAGTAAGTGTTCGCAAATGTGTTGAAAATGAAATACAGAAATATCTAATTTACATAAATATTCACACCCCTATGTCAGTATATGTTAGAATCACCTCAGCGATTACAGCTGTGAGTCTTTCTGGGTAAGTCTCTAAGAAGCTTCACACACTTGGATTGTAAAATATTTGAACATTATTATTTCAGAAATTCTTCAAGCTGGTTGTTGATCATTGCTATACAGCCATTTTCAAGTCTGGCCATAGGTTTTCATGCTGATTTAAGTCAACACTGTAACTAGACCACTCAGGAACATTCAATGTCGTCTTGGTAAGCAACTCCAGTGTATACTGTATCTGGCCTTGTGTTTTAGGTTATTGTCCTGCTGAAAGGTGACTTGTAAGTTGGAAGGTTTTTGCCTGTGCTTAGCTCTATTCCTTTTATTTTGTATCCTAATCTTAGTCTTAACTCCCTAGTCTTAGCATACCCATAACATGATGAAGCCACCATCAAGCTTGAAAATATGAAGAGTGGAACTCAGTAATGTGTTGTGTTAGATCTGCCCCAAACATAACGCTTTGTATTCATTACATAAAGTTAATTTCTTGGCCACATTTTTTGCAGTTTTACTTTAGTGCCTCATTGCAAACAGGATGCATGTTTTGGAATATTTTTTATTCTGACAGGCTTCCTTTTCACTCTGTCATTTAGGTTAGTAATGTGGAATAACTACAATGTTGTTGATCCATCCACAGTTCTCTTAACTGCTTTAAAAAGTCACCATTGGCCTCATGGTGAAATCCCTGAGTGGTTTCCTTCCTCTCCAGCAGCTGAGTTGGAAGCCTGTATCTTTGTAGTGACTTGGTGTATTGATACACCATTCAAAGCGTAATTAATAAATCACCATGATCAAAGGGATATTCAACATCTGCTTTTTTATTTTGACCCATCTACCAATAGGTACCCTTCTTTGTACCCTTCTTTTCAACAGTGGTTGAAACTGTGTTTGAAATGCTCTGCTCAACTGAGGGACCTTACAGTTAACTGTATGTGTGGGGTACAGAGATGAGTTAGTCATTCAAAAATCATGCTAAACACTATTATTCCATGCAACTAATGTGACTTTTAAGCACATTTTTATTTAAAAACAAAGGGGTTGAATACTTATTGACTAAAAACATTTCAGCTTTTAATTGATTACATTTGTAAACATAATTCTATTTTCACATTATCGGTTATTGTGTGTAGGCCAGTGACACAATCTAAATGTAATACATTTTAAATTCAGGCTGTAACAACAAAATCTGGGAAAAGTCCATGGGATCTCTACAAGTGAATAATGTGTAGGGCTTAGTGGTTGATTTGGCATTGGGCCTGTATGGGAGGGGAGGTCGCGCATGGATGCCGACTTTCTTGAGTGAGTGGTTTAATTCTGACAGATGCAAGATAAAACGTTACAACATACATACTCAGAGCAAGTCACAATATAATGATCTGCTTTCCTCTATACTCTAAGAGATACAGTATGCAGCATAAGGATGTAAATATGACAATGTATGACCCAAAGAGTGTTCCTAGTAAGTATATTTTTTTGTCCATCCCTCTTAGCTGTGTGCCATTGCAGTAAAATTGACAGCTCACATGGTCCGGAACAGGTGCAGGGTAAAACGCCTCACGCTTGTCTCATCAAGGTTACGTGATGAGTGACAGGTGGGTCACATGTCTGGAAGGAACAAAAAGGAAGTTAACGGAAAGACAGGCTAAGGCACGTCTCTGTCAGCGTCAGAAATTGTACCCCATTCCCTATATACACTACATGACCAAAAGTATCGTCGAACATCTCATTCCAAAATCACGGGCATTAATATAGAGTTGTGCCCCCCTTTGCTGCTATAAATAGCCTCCACTCTTCCGTGAAGGCTTTCCACTAGATGTGGGAACATTGCTGCGGGAAATTGCTTTCATTCAGCCACAAGAGCATTAGTGAGGTTGGGCACTGTCATGCTGAAAACTGGAAAGGGCCTTCCCCAAACTAATGCCACAAAGTTGGAAGCACAGAACAGCATAGAGTGTTACTGTATGCGGAAGCATTTAGATTTCCCCTCACTGGAACTAAGGGGCCTAGCCCGAACCAAGAAAAACAGCCGAGACCATTATTCCTCTTCCACCAAACATCACAGTTAGTACTATGCATTCGGGCAGGTAGCATTTTCCTGGCATCCGCCAAACCCAGACTCGTCCGTCAGACTGCCAGATGGTGAAGCGGGATTCATCACTCCAGAGATCGCATTTCCACTGCTCCAGAGTCTAATGGCGGCAAGCTTTACACCACTCCAGCCCACACTTGGCATTGCGTATGGTGTTCTTTGGCTTGTGTGCAGCTACTCGGCCATGGAAACCCTTTTCATGAAGCTCCCGATTAACAGTTGTGCCGACATTGCTTCGAGTCAGTTTGGAACTCGATAGCGAGTGTTGCAACCGAGGACAGACAATTTTAACGCATTGTGCGCTTCAGCATTCGGCAGTCCCGTTCTGTGAACTTGTATAGTCTACCACTCCGCAGCTGAGCCGTTGATGCTCCTAGACATTTCCATTTCAAATTAACAGCACGTCCAGTTGACCGTGGCAACGCTAGCAGGGCAGATATGACGAACTGACTTGTTGGAAAGGTGGCATCCTATGACGGTCCATTTTAAAAGACACTGAGCTCTTCAGTAAGGAGATTCTATTGCCAATGCTTGTCTATGGAGATTTCATGGCTGTGTGCTCGATTTTATACACCTGTCAGCAACGGGTGTGGCTGAAATTGCTGAACCCACTAATTTGAAGGGGTGTACACATACGTTTGAATATATAGTGTAGTGCACTATTTTTGACAGGAGCCCTATGGGATCTGGTAAAAAGTAGTGCAATATAAAAGGAGGCTACTTCGGACGCACCCTTCTCCTTGTGAAGCCAGGTCAGATGTTTATCTTTCTTCTCCCCCTCTCTCTGACCTGCCCGGTCAGATTAGTTTGAATCCCAGAGAGCTGAAGCACGTCACACTGCATGTCCTCCAAGGCGGTGAGATTGCCCCTTCATCGATTTGTACTTGAGGAAAAGAGCGCACAGGTGTTACCTCTCCGGGGGCACGGACAGTTGAGAGAAGGAAGTGAGGGGATGAATCAGCGCCGAAGTGGCAAGAGACACACTTACTCAGGAAGAGTAAGACTCAAGAGTGTACGCACAAACTGTAAACCCACACTAGTACACAAGAGAACACACTCACTGGCATACACAATACCTCACATGCACACTCTCTCCCTCAAAAGCTCGCTCTTAGGCTTCTGCTGCTTCTCAAACAGACAGGCTGTGTGAAATCAAGTAAGGATTGTTCAAAGCTAGAGACTCACATAAACAGTCCCCCCAGTATACAGACCATCATATGCCTCCAACCAACCCAACCTCCCAATGGTCTGCACCAGTATACCTGCAGGACATGCTTACTGTACAGTGGCACCCTATTCCTGTCATAGTGCCCTGGTCAAAAGGAGTGTATTCCCACTAATTTATTTAACTTTACAGTTTATTTTAGGAATAAGGCCTGTTTTTCTTTTGAAGCCAGGAGGCTAGTATCAGCTATATTTATGTCTTTACTAGACTATGGGGATATTTTATATATGAATGCTTTATATATGATCTCAAACACTCAGTGTTTGAGATCAATTGACACTCTTTACCATGGCACTTTGAGATTTTTTTTAACTGCAAAACCCTTACGCACCACTGCACTTTATACTTTTATTTACAAAGCCATTTAGGGTTTATTACCTTTTTATTGTTCAGAAATGTGGTGGTTACTCTCTTCGTTCGCTGGACTTTATCCTGCTAACTTCCAAATGTCCGAACTGAATTTGGTAAAAGGGCTTTTATGTACTCTGCGCCATCGTCTTGGAACACCTTACAAAATACTTTTAAACTGGAAGAACTTGTCCCGATTGCTGTTTTTAAATCACTGATGAAGGATTTTGAGGCTGATTCCCTGACCTGTCAATGTTTTTAATTTGCTGTTTTATACTCTTGTGAATTCAATGGTTTTTACTAGATTACTTGTAGTTTTTCATGTTGTCGGTCAAATTTTTTTGTAATGACTTGGTGCTGTCTATCTTGGCCAAGGTGCTCTTATAAAATATATTTTAATCTCAATGAGCCCTTCCTGGTTAAATAAAGGTTAAATGAAATAAAAAAATAACTAGGCAAGTCGGTTAAGAACAAATTCTTATTTACAATGACGGCCTACCCCAGGGTAAACCCTAACCCGAATGACACTGGGCCAATTGTGCACAGCCCTATGGGACTAAGAATCACGGCGTGTTGTGATACAGCCTTGAATCGAACCAGGGTGTCTGTAGTGACACCTCTAGCACTGAGGTGCATTGCCTTAGACCGCTGCGCCGCTCGGGAGCCCAAAGGGAATATAGGGTGCCTTTGGGATGTGGTGATCATCTGCTGATTGATTGTCTGTCCCGTATAAGAAGCCTTTGAACAGGAACGAGGACACTTGAATCAAAGTGGGGTTAGGGTTAGTGGGGCAGCCAGATATTTTGATGAGGCCTGGCAAGGTAACTCACGTCATTTCTCGTCTCCTTTTCGAAACGGTGGTGTCCGAATACCAATACTTGCGTTCTAAATAGTACTTTTTGATGACACAAAACTAGAACATTTTATAGTGTGAAATGTTGGAAAAAGAAAAAAAAATAAAGAAAAAAATGTCCCTTTTTCAGGACCCTCTTTCAAAGAAAATTCATAAAAATCCAAATAACTTCACAGATCTTCATAGTAAAGGGTTTAAATACTGTTTCCCATGCTTCCCATTATGTTCAATGAACCATAATTAATGAACCACCTATGGAACGGTCGTTAAGACACTAACAGCTTAGACGGTAGGCAATTAAGTTCAGTTATGAAAACTTAGGACACTAAAGAGGCCTTTCTACTGACTCTGAAAAACACCAAAAGAAAGATGCCCAGGGTCCCAGCTCATCTGTGTGAACGTGCCTTAGGCATGCTGCAAGGAGGTATGAGGACTGCAGATGAGGCCAGGGCAATAAATTGCAATGTCCGTACCGTGAGACGCCTAAGACAGCCCTACAGGGAGACAGGACAGACAGCTGATTGTCCTCGCAGTGACAGACCACGTGTAACAACACCTGCACAGGATTGGTATATCTGAACATTACACCTGCGGGACAGGTACAGGATGGCAACAAGCACTGCCCGAGTTACACCAGGAATTCACAATCCCTCCATCAGTGTTCAGACTGTCCGCAATAGGCTGAGAGAGGCTGGACTGAGGGCTTGTAGGCCTGTTGTAAGGCAGGTCCTCACCAGACATCACCGGCAACATCACCTATGGGCACAAACCCACCATCGCTGGACCAGACAGGACTGGCAAAAGTGCTCTTCACCGACGAGTCGCGGTTTTGTCTCACAAGGGGTGATGGTCGGATTTGTGTTTATCGTCAAAGAAATGAGCATTACACCGAGGCGGGATCTATTTGGAGGTGGAGGGTCCATCATGGTCTGGGGCGGTGTGTCACAGCAGCATCGGACAGAGCTTGTGGTCATTGCAGGCAATCTCAACGCTGTGCGTTAAAGGGAAGACATCCTCCTACCGCATGTGGTATCCTTCCTGCAGGCTCATCCTGACATGACCCTCCAGCATGACAATGCCACCAGCCACACTGCTCGTTCTGTGCATGATTTCCTGCAAGACAGGAATGTCAGTGCTCTGCCATGGCCAGCGAAGTCCATGAGGAGGAGATGCACTGCAGTACTAATGCAGCTGGTGGCCATACCAGATACTAACTGTTACTTTAGATTTTGACCCCACCCCCCCTTTGTTCAGGGACACATTATTCCATTTGTTAGTTACATGTCTGTGGAACTTGTTCAGTGTGTCTCAGTTGTTGAATCTTATGTTCATACAAATATTTACACTAAGATTGCTGAAGAAAAGAAACGCAGTTGACAGTGAGGACGTTTCTTTTTTGGCCGAGTTTAGTATGCTTAACATGCCAGGATGTCATCCTCATTTAGGCTTATCGTCTAGTAGAATTTGCTGCACATGATTGAAGATATTTTTTGAACACTGTTTTTTCTAAACTGTAGGTTAAATAGTATATAGTACTATAAATAGAGTACACTAAATACATTTTTAAAAGTATTAGTAATTTAGCAGACGCTTTTATGCAGAGCGATTTACAGGAGCAATTAGGGTTAAGTGCCTTGCTCAAGGGCACAGACATTTTTCACCTACTTGGCTCAGGGATTCAAACCATCAACCCTTTGGTTACTGGCCCAATGCTCTTAACCGGTAGCCTACCTACCGCAGTGAACAAAGAATTTATTTATTGTGTTATTTGTTCTATATTTCTCTCTATATTGCTGGGAATGGCCCGTAAGTAGGGATTTCACTGTTACTATTCTACACCGATTGTTTAAGAAGGATGTGACAAATCAAATTAGATTTCTGTAGTTTTAGTAAGGAGTAGGCTAGACAGACAGGTCATGGCCTGTGTTTTAAAAAACGATTCTCCCAAAGTCTCAGTGGGTTTAAAAAAAAGCAGAGGTCAAGCAGGGGGTGTAAAAAAAGCCTGGAGTTATCCACCTGGCTGGCAGTCCCAGAGAAGGAGGGAGGTAAGGTTAGAGGAACACTATAATAAAGACAGGCCATTAACTCCACACTGCAAAGCACACACACAGATCAACCATTGGGAAATGCATTTGGTTACATTTCAAATTCGCACAGAATTTGTTCAAGACAAGTTGTGTTTTAAATATTGCTATGATGATCATACTTTCGGCCTACTAACAGTTCCTGAATAATTATCTAGCCCAAAGGGGAAGCAGCTGGATGTTAAGAGTTGGTTGCTGTGTAACCTACGGTGTAGCTTAATTAAGAGGTGTCACGTCGCTGTACAGAGTGCTGTAAGTCTTGCCTTAAAGCAGTGTGTTATCTTAATCCTAATAAAAGCCCTTTGAGACACATGCCGAAAATAACACAGTGGAGATTGTTATATGATTGTCAACTCCCATCGCTCTGAACCTCAGCAGAAATGCGTTACTGGCCAAGGTCATTCGCTCGATGATACAGTTGTTTACTGAAGTCTTGACATTTTTGATGTGTTGTTTTTCATAAAGTAAAGAGCATGGAAACCCTGCCTCAAGTAGTATTTTACAAACACACACCCACCCTTCAACAATTGCAAGCTAAAATGCACGAAGATCAAATTACCTTTGAAAACCTTCAGATACGAAAAGTAGTAGACAACACTTTGCTCTTCAATTGAACCAAGACGATCTGGCTAAAACAAGGGCTATGCTCAGATAGAAATACATTGTGTAAAGAATGAGTGGCTCTGCTCTGACAAGGAATCGGTTCAACTCTATTAATAGCATTTCTATCTGCAATGTTATATGTTGCACCCTTCTAAACAAGACCATGTTGTCACCTCAGGGGCTTAGGTTAACCATCAGTTGTGTGTTTTGTCGTCAGTCTAAGCAGTTTTTCCAGTCACCAGGGTGACATTTCCCTTAGGTTCAGATCTAGGATTAGCTTCCCTTGCCCAATTTTTAAATTTACACAAAATGACCCAATTTGACTCAAGATCAGTGTCTAGAGGAAAAGTCACCCTACACCAACTGGCATAGTCAGACAATGACTGAGTGGATAGACAGTACACACTACTGTCTATTTGTGTGTCGGATTTCTTAATATTGGTATCCCTTATATAAGCACAAACTGCCATCTAGTGTTAGAATCAGTACATAAAATTTAGACATGCCAGAAATTTGCACAAGATGGTTCAAAGAAAATGGAGTTTATTGTATCTGGTATAATCTGATAAAATATGAAAATGATGAATCAATCCCAGATAATATTGGCAACAGAACTGAAAGGACATATTTTAGATTGACAAAATCACAACGGCTAAAAGCCATAAAAAGCCAAAACAAGTGCAAAGCAGCTTTTTTCCAAACAAGGAAATGTCCATGTTGAACCTGGAAACCAAGATGCCTTTGCAGCCAAATGCAAATAGGAACTAAAAACAGATTGAGGAAAGACAGGTGTGAATAAGAAAACGATGATCACAGTTTTCTTGGCAGACTGGAGATTAAAGTTCAAATTCAGCTGTGCAAATTGTATTTATTTTCAGAATCTAAAACCTTGGCTGCGCACAAATGGCACCCAATTCCCCATGTCGTGCTCTACTTTTGACAAGGAATTAGGGTGCCATTTGGGACTCAAGCAATACCTCTTACTCCATCTCTTAACACCCACCTTGAAACCCCCTCAAACACTTTTGTTGCTGTCGCAATTTTGCAATATCTTGCGCTTCTTTTCCTCTGTTTGCGATTTGAAAACATGTGCTCTGTAGAAGTGCAGTTCCTTGATGCTCTCCTGAATATCGCCCAGTGCTCTAGAAAGGGAAAGACGATAACAAGATGGCACTTTATAACTCATACACAATCTGTATAATCATTTTAAGCTGTTCTATTTTGGGTATATTCTCCATGACTTCTAACTCTACACTGTATGTACACACAGATGTATACATAGAGAATATTCAGTACCAGTCAAAAGTGGACACCTACACATTCAAAGTTGTATTTTTTTTAATGTATTTTTAAAAACTATTTTTTACATTGCATAATAATAGTGAAGACATCAAAACTATGAAATAGACATGTAGTACCAAAAAGTACCAAAAAGTGTTAAAAATGAAATACATTTCATTTGTTTGAGATTCTTCCAAGTAGCCACCCTTTGCCTTGATGTCTAGTTAAATAAAAGTTCAAACATTTTAAAAAGACAGCTTTGTACAATTGGCATTCTCTCAACCAGCTTCATGAGGTAGTCACCTGGAATGCATTTCAATTAACAGGTGTGACTTGTTAAAAGTGAATTTGTGGAATTTCTTTCCTTCTTAATGCAATTGAGCCAATCAGTTGTGTTGTGAAAGGGTAGGGGGTGGTATACAGATGATAGCCATATTTGGTAAAAGACCAAGTACATATTATGGCAAGAACAGCAAAAAGAAACAGTCCATCATTACACAGACATGAAGGCTCAGTCAATGCGGAACATTTCAAGAACTTTTAAAGTTTCTCCAAGTGCAGTTGCAAAAACCATCAAGTGCTATGATGAAACTAGCTCTCATGAGGACTGCCACAGGAAAGGAAGACGCAGAGTTCATTAGAGTTACCAGCCTCAGAAATTGAAGCCAAAATAAATGCACCAGAGTTCAAGTAACAGACACTTCTCAGCATCAACTGTTCAGAGGAGACTGCGTGAATCAGGCCTTCAAGGTTGAATTGCTGCAAAGAAACCACTACTAAAAGGCCACCAATAATAAGACTGGTGGAAATCTGTCCTTTGGTCTGATGAGTCCAAATTTGAGATTTTTGGTTCCAACCGCCGTGTCTTTGTGAGACGCAAAGTGGGTGAATGGATGATCTCCGCATGTGTAGTTCCCACCGTGAAGCATGGAGGAAGAGGTGTGATGGTGCTTTGTTGGTGATTTATTTAGAATTCAAAGCACACAACCAGCATGGCTACCACAGCATTCTGCAGCGATTCGCCATCCCATCTGGTTTGCGCTTAGTGGGACAATCATTTGTTTTTCAACAGGACAATGAAACAACACACCTCCAGGCTGTGTAAGGGCTATTTGACTAAGGAGAGTGACGGAGTGCTGCGTCAGTTGACCTGGCCTCCACAATCACCCGACCTCAACCAAATTGAAATGGTTTGGGATGAGTTGGACCGCAGAGTAAAGTAAAAGCAGCCAACAAGTGCTCAGCATGTGGGAACGCCTTCAAGACTGTTGGAAAATAATTTCAGGTGAAGCTGGTTGAGAGAATGCAAAGAGTGTGCAAAGCTGTCATCAAGGCAAAGGGTGGTTAGAATGAAAAACAAATCAAAATATATTTTAGTTTAACACTTTTTTTGATTATTACATGACTTTCATAGTTTTGAATGAAACCCTTGAATGAGTAGGTGTCCAAACTTTTGACTGGTACTGTATCACATCTGGCCGTGATTGGGAGTCCCATAGGGTGGCGCACAACTGGCCACTGCGTTGTCCGAGTTTGGCCGGAGTAAGCTGCCATTGTAAAATGAGAATTTCTTCTTAAAACTTGTTTGGGATAGGGGGCAGTATTTTGACGTCTGGGTGAAAAGCGTGCCCAAAGTAAAGTGCCTGTTACTCAGGCCCAGAAGCTAGGCTATGCATATAATTGGTAGGTTTGGATAGAAAATTCTAAAGCCTCTAAAACTGTTAAACTGATGTCTGGGAGTATAACAGAACTGATATGGCAGGCAAAACACAGAGGACAAACCATCCCACCACTATTTACAATGGCTATCACTTTTATTATAAGGCGAAGTCCTCCCAGATTGCAGTTCCTAGGGCTTCCACTAGATGTCAAGTCTTTAGAGTTTCAGGCTTTCAGTTTCAGTTTTTATGGATATAAAGAAGGACATTATCGAACAAAATGATTTTTGATGTAACTGGGGCCTTTTGGAGTGCCAACAGAAGAAGATCAAAGGTTAGGCATTTATTACATCGCTATTTCTGACTTTCGTGTCGCACCTGCCTGGTTGAAATATGTTTTTCATGTGTTTGTATGCGGGGGCGTTGTCCTCAGATAGTCACATGGTTTGATTTCAAAAAAGCATTTTTGAAATCTGACACCGCGGCTGGATTAACAAGAAGTTAAGCTTTATTTTGATCTATTACACTTGTGATTTTATGAAAGTTAAATATTTATAATACTGTAGTTTGAATTTCGCCGGATGTTGTCGAGGTGTCCCGCTAGCGGCACGCCTTTCCCAAAGAGGATATTATTAACCGACTTGCCTAGTTACACAAAAGGTAAAAATAGAAAAAATTGTAAATAGTAAAAAAGGTAAATATAGAAAAAATAGAATAGTAAAATGAACATTTTTGTTTTATTCTATAAACTACTGACTACTAACCCTAATAAGTTCATATTCATTTTTAAACAATACTAATATTTGAACCTAGGAAGAGTTCAGAAATCAATATTTAGTGGAATGACCCTGACTTTCAATCACAACATTCACACGTCTTGGCACGCTCTCCACCAGTCTTTCACATTGATGTTGGGTGACTATGTCACTCCTGGCACATTTGTTTGATGGCTTGTGACCCATACATCTTCTTCTTGATCACATTCAAGGTTTTTGGCATGGAGCATTGTCCCGCTGGAAAAAACAAACCTCAGAGTTGGGGAACATTGTCAGAGCAGAAGGAAGCAAGTTTTCTTCCAGGACAACCTTGTACGTGGCTTGATTCATTCATTTATTTGGAATAAATCTTGTCAGTAGTTCATAGAATAAAACAAAAATGTAAATTTTACACAAACACATACCTATAAATAGTAAAACCGGAGAAAATTATAATTTTGCAACTCTGCCTAGAAGGCCAGCATCGCCTCTTCACTGTTGACGTTGATGCTGGTGTTTTGCAGGTACTGCCATTTAGGTTACTAGTATGTAGTAACTACAATTTTGTTTTGAAACTCTACCTAGAATGCCAGCATCCCGGAATCGCCTCTTCACTGTTGATGTTGATGCTGGTGTTTTGCAGGTACTGTCATTTAGGTTACTAGTATGGAGTAACTACAATGTTGTTGATCCATCCGCAGTTTCTAATCATAGGCATTAGTCTGCAACCGTCTTAAAATCACAATTAGCCTCATGGTGATCAAGCCTCAATTTCCTTCCTCTCCATTAGGAAGGATGCCTGTATCTTTGTAGTGACTGGGTGTATTGATATTGACACCATCCAAAGTGTAATAACTTCACCATTCAACTTGTTAAGCAAATGTTTACTCCTGAACTTATTTAGCCCTGCCATAACAAAGGGGTTGAATACTTACTAACAAGACATTTTAGCATTTCATTTTTAATAAATAAAAAAGTCTAAAAGCATAATTCCATTGACATTATGGGGTAGTGTGTGTAGGCCAGTGACAACATCTCAATGTCATCCATTTTCAATTCAGGCTGTAAGACAACAAAATATGAAAAAAGTCCAGGGGTGTGAATACTTTCCTGAAGGCACTGTATTTAAGGGTATTTTATAAATGTATTGATAGTTCTGAAAAAAAAAGAAGAGCGGGATACAGGCAGGTGGGAAAAACAATGGAAAGGGTGGGCATGGGAATCGAACCTCAGTCCCCATTTGGGAGATTCATACAACAGTAACACTTCTATGCATCGATATCTACTTGATCCAATGCTCTTACTGGACGGTTCAATTTGCGTATAACATGGCACAGCTCATAGACATCTGTCAAAGGCCAGACATTTCTAACATGACCATGGTACTTTGAGCTTGACTCTTAAAACACTTCTGTCAGACTTGCCTGTGAGATGCTTTCTTCTGTGGTGCGAGCTTGTATTCTTCTGGAAACCACCGTCTTGAGTAGCGGGACACGTACACAAATTAAACTCTGCGCATTCTCAGAAATGACATCACATAACAGCAATATTTGTCTGTTTGAAGACACTGTTTTACATTTATGAAGTAAGGCATTGAACAGGTCATTTGCCTTTAGAAAGTTAAATTGAACCTCGTACAAGGAAGTTGCTAAGCAGAAGAGAAACTGCTAAATTAACAAAATGCATGAATACCACAGTTCACATCAAGGCACGTGAAAATGGATAAATAGCCATTAAAGGAGTAGTTCACTATTTTACAACTTGATGTTCGATGGTTTCTCACCCTGAAAGTAGTCTATGGGCTGGGAGAAACTGAAGTTCATGGTTCAGCTCTCTTTAAACAGTCATTACAAACTTCAGCTAACTTAAGGCCTGTTCTCTATCCATCTGAGTTGACTGAGCCAGAGACACATTGGACCGACCACTCTCTCTGAAGACATACCGACTGACATGGGTAAACAGGTGAAGTACCTATGCCTTATCGACACACACACACCTGCAAAGCTCCTTGATCGTGCTCACGTCGATGATCCTGTAGTGGAGATGGTGCATGAACTGGGGCATGTACTTGTCCAGGAACTTCTTGTCAGCATGCACAGAGTTCCCTGCAGGGAAAAAGAAAGCATCAGCCATTCAGTTTTGGATGTGCCGAAAGGGCTACAATGCTTCCTCAGCAAGAAAAATGTATATTTTCCACTCAGTGGCATAGGAGGACCTTTGCATGGCAAAGGATAAGTTCAATTTTGCAAAGTGACAAAATAAAATGGTAAGTGTTAAAAACATTCTAAACAAGGTGGAACCAAAAACACCTAGCCTTGTCCTAGAACGGTTTGTGCTCCTGCCAACTCCATTGCTTATTGTCAAGTCAAACATGTTTGGCATGACAACGAGTGACAAAGAGTCTGCATGATTACCCAAACAGATCTGGCACCCAGGGAAACTCCCCGTTTCACCCTGTTTTCAGAGTGTTTTCTACTGAATACGACCCAGGTGTGACAGTGTTTTAATGACGGCGTTCTCTACGTTTATAGTCCAGTGAAGAAAGAGGGCCACTCACCTGCAAGGGGACAGTGGCCAGGTGGGGTGTGCTGTCTGATGAAAGAGAGGAACTCGTACTCAGCCTGCTGCAGCGAGATCTTACTGTCCCTCACTGCCTGTGTCAACCCAGACTGGGAAACAGAATGCACAGGGGTAAGTATACACTATTAAAACCAAAAAAATGTGTTTTTTTTCTGAATCCGAAAAAGTGGAATAGGCATTGCGGTGCTCATTATTTTTCAGCTTCAGACCAATGCCTATTCTCATTTTTTTATGGTTTTTACACCGGAAGGTGATTATGCAACATTATTATCGAACATTATAAAATAGCTTAACACATGCTCTCCTTGTGAACCCTACAAAGTTGTGCATTTTATTTATTGATAAGATCCCAGCTCATAATCCTACTGATCATTGCTCAAAGCAAATTGAGAGCAAGGAAACAAAGACTGAAGCAAATATTTACTAGGCAATTTAATACACAATGTAGATGGCTAGATGACAGCGTAAAATATGGATGAGCTGTTCTCAATGGAAGGGTTCTGAAATATTCTCTTGCTTGAGAGTCAGAGCTGAGCCGTATCCACAAAGCGTCTAAGAGTAGACAACTGGTCATAAATGCTGAGCATAGTGACAACATAATCTAGACCAGGGCTTAATTTTAACACCTGCGGGTAGATTTTGACATTGGTGGGTAAAATGTCAATTTCATCAGCCACATCGGTGGGTGTCAGGGTTCCACATGCATTTCCGAATAAAAATAGTCAAGTATGATTAAATGTATAGTAAAATAAATGCTGCAGGAGCTGTTCAAAAAAGTATTTCTGCCGTTTTGTTTCATAGCCGGTAAATGAATCGCACAAAGTCAAATAACTACGAATCCTGTAGCCTATTCCAACTCGCGCTGCAACACTGCCTGGCTGGGGGCTGTGCGCACGTGAAACAATCATTTTTAGAAGCACTGCGCACAGGCATGAAATTGGTTTAATTTACTTGAAACGAAGGTCTACTGTGAGACTATGGCCTTGTGTTTCTTGGATATTTACATTGTTTTGTTCACAAGCTAGGTTGTTTTTCTATGTTTGCGCATCAACTATTAGGGAAGACGACAACGCTTCTACTAGTCAGACTCAATCACATTGGCACAAACCCGACTACAGTCACGTTACTGGAGTAGTGAAAATGTGTCTCATGTGTGATATTTTAGTTTAAAAAACTCAGGCAACAAAAAATCTAATTAAACAATATACCACGACTTCTTACTAGTAATACATTTACTGTTTTAGAAACATTACAAAGCATGCTCATCCGTTTTTTGTTTTGTTAGAGGCAAAAAAGAAAATGTGGCGTGTAAAAAAATCTGAGTGGCTATTTGGAAGGGCACACACCTGTCTATATAAAAGGTACCACAGTTGACAGCGCATGTCAGAGCAAAAACCAAGCCATGATTGTGTTGAGGATGGATCTGGGGAAGGGTAACAAAAAAAATGTCTGCAGCATTGAAGGCCCCCAAGAACACGGTGGCCTCCATCATTCTTAAAATGGAAGCAGTTTGGAACCACCAAGGCTCTTCCGAGCTGGCCGCCCAGCCAAACTGAGCAATCGGGGGAGAAAGGCATTGGTCCTGTAACTGACCAAGAACCTGATAGTCAATCTGTCTTTGCAGCACTCCACTAAATCAGGCCTTTATGGTAGAGTGGCCAGACTCTGGTCTGATGAAACCAAGATTTTAACTCTTTGGTCTGAATGACAAGCGTCACTTCTGGAGGAATCATGGCACCACCCCTACGCTGAAGCATGGTGGTGGTACTATCATGCTGTGGGGATGTTTTTCAGCAGTAGGTACTGGGAGACTAGTCAGGATCGAGGGAAAGATGAACAAAGCAAAGTACAGGGAGATCCTTGCTCCAGAGCACTCGGGACCTCAGACTGGGACAACGGTTCACCTTCCAACAGGACAACGACCCTAAGCACACAGCCAAGACAACACAGGAGTGATTTCAGGACATGTCTGAATGTGCTTGAGTGGCCCAGCCAGAGGCCACACTCAAACATCTCGTTTTGGATAGCCTTCTACAAGTATCCCACAATAAGTTGGGTGAATTTTGGCCCATTCCTCCTGACAGGGCTGGTGTAACTGAGTCAGGCTTGTAGTCCTCCTTGCTTGCACACACTTTTTCAGTTCTGCCCACAAATTTTCTATGGGATTGAGGTCAGGTCCACTCCAATACCTTGACTGTTGTTCCTTAAGCCATTTTGCCACAACTTTGGAAGTATGCTTGGGGTCATTGTCCATTTGGACCAAGCTTTAACTTCTTGACTGATGTCTTGAGATGTTGCTTCAACATATGCAAATAATTTGTCTTCCTCATGACGCCATCTATTTTGTGAAGTGCACCAGTCCCACCTGCAGCAAAGCACCCCCACATCATGATGCTGCCACCACCGTGCTTCACGCTTGGGAAGGTGTTCTTCAGCTTGCACGCCTCCCTGTTTTTCCTCCAAACATAACGATGGTCATTATGGCCAAACTGTTCTATTTTTGTTTCATCACACCAGAGGACAATTCTCCAAAAAGTACTATCTTTGTCCCCATGTGCAGTTGCAAACCGTAGTCTGGCTTTTTTAATGGCGGTTTTGGAACAGTGGCTTCTTGCTTGCTGAGCGGCCTTTCAGGTTATGTCGATATAGGACTCATTTTTATGTGGCTAGAGATACTTTGTACCTGTTTCCTCCAGCATTTTCACAAGGTCCTTTGCTGTTGTTCTGGGATTGGTTTGCACTTTTCGCACCAAAGTAAGTTCATCTCTAGGAGACAGAACACAGACGTGGTACCTTCAGGCGTTCGGAAATTTCTCCCAAGGCTGAACCAGACTTGTGGAGGTCTACAATTTTCTTTGAGGTCTTGAATTATGTTATTTAGATTTTCCCATGATGTCAAGCAAAGAGGCACCGAGTTTGAAGGTAGGACTTTAAATACAGCCACACATACACCTTCAATTGATATCAATTAGCACATCAGAAGCTTCTAAAGCCAAGACAACATTTTCTGGAATTTTCCAAGTGGTTGAAAGGCACAGTCAACTTAGTGTATGTAAACTTCTGACCCACTGGAATTGTGATACAGTGAATTATAAGTGAAATAATCTGTCTGTAAACAATTGTTGAAAAAATTACTTGTGTCATGCACAAAGTAGATGTCCTAACCGACTTGCAAAAACTATAGTTTGTTAACAAGACATTTGTGGAGTGGTTAAAAAACGAGTTAATGACTCAAACCTAAGTGTATGTAAACTTCCAACTTCAACTGTATGTTCAATATGAATGTGTTAACTATTCAGCTTGCTTGGTTTATGTATTGAGTAATTAAACTGATTACTTTTGAATTAGGAGACTTATTTGTGCTGGTGCAGCATCTTGTTCATTAAGCAAAACGCATCTGACCATTTTAGTGTGTCTGAGACAACTTGCAATGAGGTGGCATAGGCAGTCCCAATTCTCCATCTTTCTCCATTCACTTGCAAACTTTCTAACATGGATTTTTACAGTGGTGCTAATTTCTTCCAGCCAACATTTATACCAATGCTATGCTTTGAAATCCATGACAAGGGAGTGTTAAAGTTCACATTTCAGGAAAAAGGTAGAGGATCAGGACCTAGACAAAGTTCCACAAGTTATGCTTACATTGCCATGATGTTCTTTACACCAGTTGTCCATCCCATCCAGCAGTTCGCTGGTTGTGTTGATTATCAAATTGGGACCCTGTCAACATAACCTTCACGTCATTCTTCACGTAATGTACAGAGGAATTAAATGCAACCAATTGAATGACAGTCTAGCATCCCAAATGGCACCCTATTCCCTGTGTAGTGCACTACTTTTGACCAGTGCCCTTAAGGCTCTGGTCAAACATAGACCACTAAGTAGGCAATAGGAATTTGGGTGGCAGCCAGAAAGCAAATTACCTCAGCTAAAACATTTAATTCTGAATCTGTTATGAGGCACGCCATCTCAATGATCTGGTCCTTCTCTATGTCCAGTCCTGTCATCTGAAAAAAGAATGTACACAATAAGAGAAAAGGGTGTAGGTCTACTGTAGCTAATATGCATAAAGACAACATTCCCATTCAAAATGCTATGCTATATAGTAAACAACTACATCACAGAAAATGCACCATCATTCTGCTCTGGCCTTTTCTTGCTTTCCATAACATGCAAGAGAATCATGAGATGTTTAAAATTGAAAAGCTAACGTAAACATTCAAACGAGGCTACAAAGAAAACTATTGGGACTGTAGCCACTGTGTTGACTTCAAAATCGGGGGTGTGAACTAGGTTTCTATTCAAGCGTTGATTGACATGGTAATGGCTCTATAGTATTGGAGAAAAGTTGAAAAAAACGGACCCGTTACATCGTGACGTGGCATGTCATAACGTACAGCAGGCATAACGCAACTATTTCTGTCTTACAATCTCTCTCCACCAGGTGTAGCACTTCTCCCATCCTTTAAAAACAAGAAATGGACAGCGATAAGGTGATAAGTTGGACAGAACGAGTGAAAAAAAGTAGTTTTCCCACACAACATCTCTCCTTCTCACTATCACGCATTACTTTCGCTTCCCCACCCGCCATTTTTTTAAAGACGCGACGGGGCTCATTGTCTGCTTGAATTATACAGAAACGGGCAGCGTTTAGGTCATGTCATTTATTTTGTTGGAAAGGGGAGAAATTGTGCTTTACAATGGTATTGAAATTACAGTTGATCTGGAATACGTTTTTGGGGCGCTAAAATAAGGTAAATTGTACGGAGCAAGGAGATACTAACGTTACTAACGATACTAACGTTAATCATGACACTTAAAATGGCACGCATGTTTAGCTAGTTAGATACAGTACAGCATTACAACAGTACAGAATCTCAGCCTTCGAAAACCATTACATTACACTGAAAAAATAATGACTAGGTTGACAGCTCACTGCAGTGGGAGTGATGAATTAGTGGCAAAACGCATGTATAACAGATTTAGTAATTTGCTAGCTAATAAAGACAATAACTAACTATGACGTCTGCAAAAATTATTATATGAGAGAAGCAGACATTTGATGTGGACTAGCTAAAAAGCTAACACCATGGTGTTAATTATACTAACACTAGTTAGGTATCCATAGCTGGCTGGCTGGCTAGCTATCAAAAGTTGTTAGCCGCAAATTACCTCATTACAGTTGTCAATGTCAGGCCAAGTTCTATCTGAACAGCTAGCTAACGTTAGTATGTTTTTGTTTAGCTAACTTAGCTATAGCCTACCTAACAGCTAACTACCAGTAATGAACAAACCCGTTGAAACTCCTAGCTTCTAGCTAGCAAGGCACGTTAACGTTACCTCCAAGTCCACCCACACCATCCTCTGCCTCATGCCAGGGTCTGACCGCGAAGATGACATTTTCTTGCGGTATGTGGAGATATTATGTACAAAAATATTCAGCCCGGTCCGTCTTGGCGCTAGGCCTTTCCTCTGCTCAGAAATAGCGCAGTTCAGACTTGTGCTTGACTGCAAAAATAAATGTCGACTTGCTGAAAACCTTTGACTGCTGCTTGGGCGAAGAGTAGGAAAATTCGCAAACTTGCAAAGAAGTTTCGAGCTGAAAGACCACGCTGATGCTCGAGTGCACAAGAACGCCGGCATCCTGGATCAACTTCCGATCAAAACTGTCGTTAAACTGTCGTAAAACCATTGCGTCAGCAACATCTCAAGCGTGTATGGAATGTTGTTGCCAAGCATTCCTACTTAGATGTAGAAAGTATTTTCCGATTTAAATAAGCAAATAATCGGGTATTTAACAAGGCATGGCATTAACTATTGTTTGTCCTGAATGGTTGTAACATCGAAGCAATGGCATGGTTTGAGAGAGGTGGGTGCTGCTCGACGTGTTGTGTATAACTGTGCCCCAGATGTGACATTACACTCCCTTTCTTTCTCCCACTACCCACAACTCCCATTCAAAACGAAAGAACATCACAATATTGTGCAAGAAAAACAAGTAATTACAAGCAATCAATATGCACAAGGGGAAATAGTTTGTAACAAAACGGAACACTGTACATGTGAAATAAATGTATATTGTTGTGTTATGTATGTTTTTTCCTAAACTGAGTTGAATGTGATTTAAGAAAATTACATGAATTGCTCAATATGTATTGTATATAAAATACGTATATGTATATGTACAACACTACATTTTCATGCCAAGATGAAAAATACATGGTTGCATTGAGGAAGTGTGTCACCTATTTTGGTACTTAACATCCAAAAAGTGTTTTCTGAAAATATATTGAGATTTTATATAATTAAAATATATATCTAAAACCAAGTGCAGTGCAGATAAACAGGAGCGTCTGTCAGGCCGTCACACAAAACAGCTTACAGCAGACGCCGACAGGTTTGATCCACTTTGCTGGATGGCTAAACAGCAGTATTAGCCAAGTACATAACAACAAGCAGTTTCCGTAGACACTCTTCAAAGTTTAATCCACAGTGGGGCTCACACAATCAAATCCCCCTGTTTCTCACATTCTAAAACATAGAAAAACTAAATCCAGATCCTGATGTACATTGCTGTTGTTGAAGAAACTGCCATAGGCATATTTGTATTCAGACTGAGGAGAAGCAGTTGTCTTCTTCACCGCTGTGAATGAACTCTAGGGCACAGAATGATGTATGAGTCAACATCTGCCTTGGAAATGGCACCCTATTTCCTATTTAGTGCACTACTTTTGACCAAGTTACATAGGAAATAGGGTGCCATTTGGGGCGCATTTAAATTCACACCAGTTGAACTCTGGGGCCATCTCCATGTCTGAAGTGATACTGGCCGTATGTGACAGCATCAATGTTCTTCTGCCCGACCAGACCATGGGACATGGGTTGTGACACCAGCGAGACAGGAAATTGCACCAGCTGGCCCTGGCAAGTGAACAGTGTAAAAGTCCAGGGACATCTGGGTCTTATTCACTAGGCACCAAATGGAAGAAAACAGACTAAAACGGGGAGGGACTATGCCAGCACTTTTCCAATAAGAAACACTATTTTTTGTTTTCCGTTTCAAAACATTTCTCTACGGTGTGCACTAATGAATATGACCCATATTCATTGGGCACCAAACAAAAGGTGGCTTGGTCAAAATAAGTGCACTATATACAGAAAAGTGTGCCTTTTGGGACAGAGTGTTGTCATCACAGCAATGTGATGCAACACTAATGCAACAGATAGTCAGATATTGCGTTCACTTCTTTGCAGCACAATGTGTGCAATGGGACATGACAGCACAGGTTGACGTAAAGTGATAGCCCTGTGTAGCATAAATGTCCTGCAAAATGCATTCAAGATGACTTCTGAATAATACAGAGGTAATTTAATATGCTGTACAGGTGCTAAAGGCTGCTTCAGTGTCCTGCTGAGACAGGCTGAACAAATATGGACACAGTACAGTTGCATGGCACTCATTGAAGGTCCTACTCAAACTTGGATATAATCTTTTTTTCTGCATGACATAGTTGATTTTGATTCGGCTGGAGATCTTGTCTGAGTTACAAATGCACTAGCTGGTTCATTCCCCTCAGAATACCCAGTAGCCAGAAATGTATAGGCCTATGTACTGTAACGATATGGCCACATATTCTGTATTGGTCACAGGAGCAGGAGTAAGTTGCCTCTATTGCTGATCTTGGGTAGGCTTTGCATTTTCCTCACAAATGGTAAAGGTCAGGATTGGGCGAGGGGAAGCTGATCCTAGATCTGTACCTAGAAGAAACTTCACCCCGGAGCTTGGTCGTAGCTGCATGTTTTTAACAAGGATAGTTCCAAACTGAGCCTTTGGATGGTGCAAGAGCAATGCTAATGTTTCATATTGCTGTAAGTGTAAAAATGGTTGGAAGATCTGTAAACAAATGTTTATAATTACTGTATTGCAGTGTCCCTTTTGGTAGGTACTTTATTGAACCAGAATAGTCTTTGTATCCGGTGCATGTGACAAGTACAATTAGATTTTTCCTTGTCAACTCACGTGGTCAGGAAAACATCAGGGGAGTACTGAGATGTGAACTGACGCTTTAATTCAAATTCAGGTTTAGCTTTAGCATAGATTTAGACAAGTGAAGAATAAAACAGTTGTTTTTATCTGAAAGCATATTGGAAAGCATCCATATAACAATCGGTTTATCTTCCTCTCCAACTCACTCCATGATTGACTTCATGACTGAAGAAGCTAGAAAAGGAACACTTGATTATGACTCAGTATGAAAGTAATTTTATTGTGCCTAATTTTTTTCAAGACATACTGTTCTCTTCCTATGCTCTTTTGACCCTGACAACAGATAATTGGCTTTGCTGTAACGATCATTTTGCATTAGAAAGACGAAGCTTGAAATCGGAGGAAAAAGTAAAACAGGGACGACGAAATGAGAAATGAACCAATCAGACAAGCCTTGGGAGGTTTGCTAAGTTTACCAGTGTTATTTGGTGCATTTGATGTGCTTTTATTTTGTGATGTGCTCTGTTCATCATTTGTATGTAGGTACTGTAGACCTATGTGTACACCTTGGCCCTGAGGCCTGAGAGGAAACCTCTTTCTATCTCAGGCCTGAACTACTATCAGAGGCAGACGATGCCAGCCCTGTGTGTGTGTGTGTGTGTCTGTATCTGTACATGGAGTACCTTGATATACGCAGGTATCTGCACTTCATATATGCAAGTATGTGCCTCATGTTGGGTATGCTAGAGAGGACCTGTGTATCTTGCTATAGTCATCAGGCAACACTATCTTCTCAGTGTGAGAGCATGCTTTCAATTTACACAGATCACTGCCCAGGGGGCGTCTAAAAAGTAATAACCCAGGGCCTTGGAAAAGCAGTGATGGGTGAAATTGTAAAAATAATCGCATTTACTATTTGCCATGCAAGTCTTCTGACGATACTAGTGCTATAATTAGCAGAGGAAGAAATTGTAATATTGTTGTATAAAGAATATGACAACAATAATGAACATATCTCCACAATGGCCCTTGAATGAGACCTTGGAATTACATTAATTACTTGTGGTAAAAGAGAATGCCTGTCACGCCCTGACCTTAGTTATCTTTGTTTTCTTTATGAATTGTTTTGGTCAGGGTGTGACAAGGGTGGTGTGTTTAGTTTTTGTATTGTCTAGGGGGTTTTGTATGTCTAGGGATTTATCTAGTCTAGGGGTTTATATGTCTACGGTTGCCATTCCCAGAATGTTGTATGAAAAATAACCATAGGACAGCCACACTCTCACCAAGCTGTAAGAAACATATGGTTCTCAGAACTTTATGTGCTAGCTGGGAAAGGAGCAGGGTGACAACCCCTACAGCAAAGCAAGGACTTCCTCATAAATCTGTCAACAAAGTAAGATAAGAATGTGTTCTTAACTGACTTGCCTAGTTAAATAAAGGTGTAACATTAAAATAAAAAATGTATATTGTCAATTCTAATTGTTGGATGTAGATTGGTTCTCAATCAGAGGCAGCTGTTAATCGTTGTCTCTGATTGGGAACCATGTTTAGGTAGCCATATTCCTTGGTTTATCTGTGGGTTATTGTCTATGTATAGTTGCCTGTGTCAGCACTAGTGTTTATAGCGTCACATTTGTTTTATTGTTTTGTTCGTTTGTTTAAGTATTCTTCGTTTAATAAAGAGGAATATATTCTCATCACGCTGCGCCTTGGTCTCCTCGTTACGATGAACATGACAATGCCTACAAAAGCAGGGATGAAAGAAAGAGACAGAAAGAAAGTGAATGAGTGGTAATACATACTAAGCTTGATAGGTGTGATTGTTTGGTGCTGGTGAGCTGGCTTTAACTGTAACTAAGAGGAAAGTGTTGCTAGGGTGAACATGTAGTCATCCCAACAATCACAAAGTTCTGCAGTGCCCCAGGTCTTGAAAAGGAAAAATGTAACTGATTTAAAGTATAAGGGGATATCTGTGAACAAATGCCGTGGTCAAGGCTACGATGGGACCAGTACAATGAATGGAGAATACTCAGGTGTTCGAAAGCTCATATCATACCGAGAGCCCAGTGTTTATTATGTAGGCTAGTTCTTTCTGAATTTTAGTAAAAAACAATCTCTCTGTAGGAGAAACAGTTACAGGGATGGTATAAACAGCTTGATTGCTGTAGCAACATCTGTGAAAAAGAGAGGAGTGCTTCAAATACAGCAGATCTGCAGCATCTTTAATTGAGCCTCTCATTCTCCTTAATTGCCGGCCTCAACACGTTATGTAAAGAGATGAACTGTATAGGAAGCTCTGGGGAAAGGTATATCTGGATACTGGACAGCAAATAAACTGGCAGATGCAAAGAGATTATCATATTTAGCTGACAACAGTTTTTGAGGGCTTGAACAAAAGTTGTTTGAGTTGTGTGGTAGCGATATCAACAGTCTCTTATCTCTGGCATACAGTGCTTTCGGAAAGTATTCAGACCCCTTGACTTTTTCCACATTTTGTTACGTTACAGCCTTATTCTAAAGTAGATAAAAAATATATACACATTCAACAATCTACACACACTACCTCGTAATGAAGTGAAAAAAACAGAAATACCTTATTTACATAAGCATCCAGACCCTTTGCTATGAGACTCCAACCATCTCTGTAGCACTTCACCAATCAGGCCTTTATGGAAGAGTGGCCAGACTGAAGCCACTCCTCAGTAAAAGGCACATGACCAAAAGGCACCTAAAGACTCTCAGACCATGAGAAACAAGATGGTCTGCTCTGATGAAACCAAGACTGAACTTTGGCCTGAAGGCCAAGTGTAACGTCCGGAGGAAACCTGGCACCATCCCTAAGGTGAAGTATGGTAGCAACATCATGCTGTGGGGATGTTTTTCAGAGGCAGGGACTGGAAGACTAGTCAGGATCTAGGGAAAGATGAACAGAGCAATGTACAGAGAGATCCTTGATGAAAACCTGCTCAAGAGCACTAAGGACGTCAGACAGGGGCGAAGGTTCCACTTCCAACAGGACTACGACCCTAAGCACACAGCCAAGACAACACATGAGTGGCTTTGGGACAAGTCTGAATATCATTGAGTGGCCCAGCCAGAGCCCGATCGAACATCTTTGGAGAAACCTGAAAATAGGTGTGTAGCAATGCTCCCCATCCAACCCGACATAGTTTGAGAGGATCTGCAGAGAATGTGAGAAATTCCCCAAATACAGGTGTGCCAAGCTAGTGTCATACCCAAAAAGACTTGATGCAGTAATCACTGCCAAAGGTGTTTCAACTTTACTGAGTAAAGGGTCTGAATACTTTATGAATTTGCAAAAATGTTTTTTTAAATAATCTGTTTTTGCTTTGTCATTATGGGCTAGATGTGTAGATTTAATCAAACATTTAATACTTTTTACAATAAGGCTGTAAGGTAACATTTTGAAAAAGGGGTCTGAATAATTTACATCGGCACTGCATCTTGGCATGTATCATTCAAGACTAAGTTTCAATTGTGTGCAGTACAATGGATATATAATGCACAATGAATGTCTCAGGAAAGACTATCTGGGTTGGCAATACTTAGTATAGAAAACAGTTGAGCGAGCACCCTGGACCTACAGGCACTGGTGAAAACGTATGCACACATGAGTACTTCAGGAGAGTCTCTCAAATTGGATTCAATTTGATTTACCTTGAATATTGCAGCCCATTTGTGTAGGCTATTAGCCATATAAAACTTTTACGTGGAGCAGCATAGGGGAACCCAAGAGCAGACTCAGACGAGGAAACAGATGAATGAACCAAGGTATTTATTGTAATGGAGTGCAGATTCAGGGAATCCGGGGAAGCTTGGATGAGTTGTAGGAAACTAGATGTGGAGGCTGAGGTTGGAGTGTGCTGGATTGGGACAGGGTAAACAGGTCCGCAGGGGAATCCAAGGGATTGGTGGTGTGGTGAGTCCGGAACAGGGTAGCAGGGTGGTGAGATGTGGAACAGGAGACAGGAGCCCGTGTCAGGGCGGCAAAACTCCAGTGAGAGGATAAACAGCGACAAGCAGGGAAACAGGTACAGCAGGGTAACAGGATCTTGAATAATAATGGCTAGAAGCATAAACCGACTGAGCAGAGATTACGATCTGGCCGGGTGCCACCTGGCGCACAACCTGGCTTGTCAGGGTGTGAGGTATGGAAATCCTTTTGACCTGGAGTGTAGACTGGAGCTGAAGCATGGCAACGGTTAGCTTGGGTTTGGGTCCTGGCGGAGACACAAAGAACTGACTGGTCCATCCTCCAGGTGCAATGACAACAGTGCCTGTGGTCCTGGACTGAGTTACGGCAAGAGGGCGAATGGGAAGAGGGCGAAGCCGATCGGATGTAGGTTTGATGTAGGTTTTGTTCCGGGCACAGACCGAGCAGGCTGAGATGAATTCCCGAGCTTCTCTCACCATGGTGGGCCACCAAAAAAACACAAAAAAAGCTGCCGCAGGAAGGCGACAGTCCAGTTCATGCCAGAGTGACAAGTGAGGTGAGTAGCATGGGCCCACTGAAGAATTTCAGAGCGAACTGAATCTGGCACAAACAGAGCCTTACAAGGACCGTTTCCTGGATCAGGCTGGCTCAGCTGAGCCTGACGAGCACGGGACTTGATCTCCCAGGAGACAGCAGCAACGATGCAGGAGGATGGCATAATGGTTTCTATCTCGGTACTGATGTTGTATGTGGTGAACTGACAGGAGACGGTGTCAGGTTTAGTATTCTTAGATCTGGGGCGAGAAAGGTTATACAACCTGCTACTGGGGAGGGGAGCTCCAGGCTTGAGGTCAATAGCACAGTCGTATGAGCGATGAGGCGGCAGAGACAGGGTGTGGTGCTTACTGAACACAGGAGCTAAACTGTGATACTCTGGAGGAACAGAAGACAGGTCCGGGGGTTTTGGAATGGACTGGGGTACAGACAAGGCAGGTGGAAGGACAGAATGTAGACAATTGGAATGACAAAATGCACTCCAAGTTGTAACCCTCCCGGTGGTCCAGTCAATCTGTGGGTTGTGTAGTTTTAACCATGGATGGCCCAGAACCAGAGGAGAACAGGGACTGTCGATTATGTGGAAACTGATCTTTTCTTGGTGATTACCAGAGAGACGCAGGATGACTGGAATGGTTCTTACAGACACGGGAGAGAAGCTTACCATTGAGAACGTAGGCATCGACAGGTGAATTAAGTGGAACAGTGTCCAGGCCCAACTGGTTGACAACACCTCGGTCCAGAAAGCTCTTGTCGGCACCTGAATCTAAAGGAGCTAGAGGAAATGCCTGACTGCCACACAAGGTTGGCCTCAAACAGGGGTCTAGGGGAAGATTGGCAGGAAATTTGACCCAATAGTGTTTTCCCCATAATCACCCGAGCCTCTTCTTACTGGATGCAGGGAACAAGTGGAAAACAGGTAACCAACCTGACCACAGCATAGACAGCTCCTAGCATCGACACGCCGCTGTCTCGCCTCTGGAGATAGATAGGTCCGGCCGAGCTTCATGGGTTCAGGTTCAGAACATGCCTGGGATACAGTCGGAGGAGAATAACAAAGCACTGAAGTAGATGTTTGCACCCTTATCTACCCTCTCCCTCTGCCGCTCCCAGAGACACTTGTCAATGCGGATAGTGAGAGAAATGAGTTCATTAAGATCCTCAGGCTCCTCCCTGGACACCAACTCGTTCTTGAGGGTCTCAGTGAGTGAGTTACAGAATGCTCCCTGAAGAGCCTCATCCCAGCCGCTCTTTGCGGCGAGGGTGCGGAACTCACATGCCATTTCAGCAACACTCTGTTAGCCTTGACAGAGGGACAGGATTCGTTTAGCGGCGTCTTTCACGCAAACCGGGTGGTCGAAAACCTTCTTCATCTCCTCCGTGAACCTACTATAGGAGAAGCAAATAGGTGACTCTCTCCCACACATCAGTGGCCCAGGAAAGCACTGCTCCACAGAGGCAACCAATCAAAAACAAAATCTAGGCTCGTTCACTAGCATAAGAGTTGGGCTGTTGCTCAAAAACTAGTGAACATTGTACCAAAAAGGCTCTGCAGGTTCCGAGATTACCATCGTAGCGCTCTGGAGTAGGAACAAATGGCTCCCGGAGCTTGGTCATGTTGATTGAGCAGGGCGCCTTGACCAATGAGCATTTGATGGACAGTATCCAAGTCCGCTGGGTTCATATCTTGGCCAGATCGTCCTGTTACCCGGAGCAGCACAGGGGATCCCAAGAGCAGACTCAGATGAGGAAACAGATGAATGAACCAAGGTATTTATTGTAACACAGGGAGATATGGAGTGCAGATCTGGGGAAGCTTGGATGAGTTGTAGGAAACCAGATGTGAAGGCTGAGGATGGAGTGTGATGGGTTGGGACAGGGTAAACAGCTCCAGAAGGGAATCCAAGGGAGTGGTGGTGTGGTGAGTCTGGAACAGGGTGGTGAGTTGTGGAACAGGAGACAGGGGCAAAACTGCAGTGAGAGGATAAACAGCGTCAAGCAGGGAAACAGGTACAGCAGGGTAACAGGATCGTGAATAATAATGGCTAGAAGCATAACAGACCCCTACCAGCCGCAACTCGTTCCATTATCAACACCTCTGCAAATAATCAGTTCTCCCACTTCCACTCTGAGTGGAAGTGGCAGAACTGAGTATTTGTAGAGGTGTTGGTAATGGAACGAGTTGCGGCTGGTAGGGATCTGTTCTGACTCCAGCACACCCGTCTCCAACCACACAATCACACACAAACAGAAAGGGAGGGGGAGAGAGAGAGTGTACTGGGGGAATGGCTGCAGGTCAAGCAGACACTGGATGACCACTAGGGGGTGTGGCAGGAGCAGATGTGACAAAAACCCGCTGAGTTCAACAAGAAATAGTGGCTGAATTTATCCTCAAGCCGATTCATTTTTCCTAATTGTTAGGCTATTTGATGTGTAATTTTTAGCACCTAAATCTCAGCTAAAGACAGTATATACTGTAGGTTTAGATAGTATACTACATAATGAAACAATCTGTAGTTAGCTAGTGTGGACTGACTATTATTTGACATTAATAGACTGGTTTTTCCTCACAACAACTTTCTATCCATGCTGGGAGAGGGCGCGAGGACAGCTCATGTCATGCAGGTCCAGGTAGCCTATACAGGACAGCTGTATATAAAAAAAATCAATTGGTAGCTGATTAGTATTCTGTTGTAACGAAAATTGATTTGCCAATCTGCAATGTTTGAATTTCCAACTTTAATTACTGAAAAAGTAATTACATTATTGCCACCAGTCAGCAGTCTAAAAATGGCAGCATTGCGGAACTGTATAGCTTTGTGAAATGTTAGGCAAATGCCGACCTTACAAGGGCCCAGAGAAACTGCGTTACGCCAGTGCTGCAGTGTATTAGTGGAAATCTATTGCAACACAGCTCTGCCTTGGCAAACGCACAAGAAACTAGCAATGGACTAACAATGGTGCTTTTAATCAGACGATAACAGCATCACTCTTCAGCTTTAAAACAAGCATTTCAGAGCATAAACCAGTCTGTTTTTCTACAGTCCAGGCAGAGTTGTAGGATAGATAGGGGATTTAACAGAAACGAGTCACCTCTTACCGGTACACACATTTCAAAGATTAGAAGCCAATCCTGCATTTCAATGTGAGGCAGAGAGGGTAACTAGGCCCCTTGGGTGTCCAACTCAATAAGGAGCCAAGTCTGCATTTTCTTTCCCTTACTTTTGATTGCAGCTGGCAATTTTTGCATGTAAATCTTGGTGGGGAAACTAACTTTTTTTTAATGCATGCCAGCCAAGCCAAGCCACTACACAACACAACACAACACAACACTAAACAATACATTAATTACACTATAATGGTGCCAAACGGTGCCCACAAACTGTTAGGGCCTACATAAAGCTGTCCCCGAGTGGCACAGCGGTCTAAAGCACTGCATCTCAGTGCTAGAGGTGTCACTACAGACCCTGGTTCGATTCCAGGCTGTATCACAACAGGCCATGATTGAGAGTCCCGTAGGGCTGCGCAAAATTGGCCCAGCGTTGTCTGGGTTAGGCCGTCATTGTAAATAAGAATTGGTTCTTAACTGACTTGTAGAGTTAAATAAAAAAATAAACAGCAGAGCTTTCTTTTCAGCACCATGGAGCGAATCCTTAACACTGCTACACCTGGCTATCAGCGGAGCCTTGTCTGAACGCAAAACATTTCATTCAGCCTCATTTATTGCTTTAAAAAAAGTAAATGTGGTTTCTACTGACAATTGAGATTTACAAACTATGGCTTGAGGGAACGATGAGTGAATAAGTCGCAATAAGTAATTCTGATTAAGACATTAATGAGCGAGCTAAGACAGGCCTGGTCAATTGAACTATTTGTTCAGCACTTTTGAAATGTACAGCGACAGATTTCAGAACATGGGCCATTCTTACAGTATTCTCCCTGTACACCAAGTCTGAACCGTAGGATAAGGGTGCATATAAGCAGACAATGAAGCTCTTACAATATTTGATGACAACACACCGTCATTTTGGAGCTGCCTTACTCAAGAGAGCAAAAAAGAGACGCGGCTTTATTAACTCTATATATATATTTTTTTTACATTGTTTGTAAACTGATATGTGACACGTATTAATGCCAAAATAACATGCAAAAAAGACAACAGGCAACAGGTGGGGCACCTTCCCTGAATGATCGGTTGCCACTGCAGCTGTCTAATAAAGCATGGAGAGAACTCTAATTAGCAACACTAGCAGCAGTAGCAGCAGCATGGCTATCCATTTGATACCTCTCCACTTCTGTATCCCACCACTGCTATAACCGTAGATTATACCTAGATTATATAGTATGTATCAAGCATATCAGAATAGAAGAACTGATGTAACTTTATTCATTGTGACTTAAAAGGCTAAACTGATCTTAAATCAGCACTCATATGAGATGCTTCATGAATATGAGCCCTGTTCTCGCATTACTGTCTAGGACCACCAGGTGGCAGTTGCTCACTCCTTTAACCCATCACTGGAACACACAATGCCTTTGTGTGTTCTGAGCACTCTCCGTCTCTAATCTCTCTCTGTTTTGAGATCTATCGCACCCCCCCTCCCTCTCTCTCTCTCTCTCTCTCTCTCTCTCTCATGCACTCTCTTTTTCTCTGTCTCTGTATGCCTTTCTATATCTCGCTCTCTCTTCTCTCTTTCCTTCAACCCCACTCTGTCTATCCCTCCCTCTGTTTCACTCTCTCTGTCCCTCTTTTACATACATACATGCATGCACACATTCTCTCTCTCTCTTTTTCTGTTCTTTTGGTGAATTCTAACAGGCATAATGACAAAAAAATATTAAACAAATAAGCACTTACTGGGGAAAATACTCTCTAAACCTTGTGGATATTAGTATTGACATTATTTGAGGTTGCCAAGACTAGAATTGGAGCGACCACGTTCATATCCATATTAATGCATGTTGACATACTTATAATATAACATAATATATTTCATGTGTTTAGGAATAGCATTACATTTACTATGGATAATAATGATGAGAATAGCTGTGGGAATTAGTAGATTTAAGTGTTTTCTCACTGCTGTGTGTTGCGTTAGGACATTTTCTTCTTCTCCGCTACCTTTTGTTGTTGGTTTATTTCACACGGATGCTTGTGGAATAAAGTTAAATAATTTGACAAGAAAGATCAACTGGCATCTGAATGAGTAAAAACAGTGTTATTAGTGCCTTCGTGTAATGGTCATTTAATGTACAGGTGCCATGAAGGCTGCTTCAGTGACTATACAGTTGTCTGGTGACCTGCTGAGAATATCCTAATATGGACACCGTACAGCTGCAAGGCACTTATTAAAGGCCCTACTTCTGGATTACATAGTTCATTTTGATTTGGCTGGAGATTTAGTCTGAGGTACGAACACATTAGCTGATTCATTCCCCTCAGAATACCCAGTAGTCAGACATGTATAGACCTATCTACTGAAACAATATGGCCACATATTTTATGTTTGTCACAAGAGCAGGGTAGTTTTTCTCAAGGAGAGTTCCAATCTGAGCCTTTGGATGGTGCAAGAGCATTGCTAATGTTTCATATTGCTGTGAGTGTAGAAATGGTTGGAATATCTGTACATTTGTTTGTATAATTACTGTATTGCAGTGTCCCCTTTGGTAGGTACTTTATTGAACCATAATAGTCTTTCCCCCTTTTTTGAATACTACAAGGTGATGCTTTTTGCATCAAATCATGCGTCAGGGCAAGTTTCTGCTCTCCTGTAAGTGTTTTATCTTAAAAAGTTGAACTTTTTGGGGTTTATATTTACAGTGGACTAATTGACAAAATACTAAAATATAGTTTAGAGTGTCAAATTCCTTTAACAGTATCCATGTCTGCAAGCCATCACCCCACTGGTAATACATCAAATCAGTATAAGACTGTCACGTGTTGGAAATACGTATATTATTCAACCATATACTGTTATGTTAGATATCCATACAACATATTCTCATTTTGTGAAATATCAGATGACAGGTTTTCAGAGTTTTTCCTACAACTGGGGCTTGGTCAAGTCCCGCGGTCATGATAACCACATGGTAGTACTGAGGAATTAAGTAATGAATTACAGTTTTTCTCAATTGCTAAAACACGAAAACCCATTGGCTGAACAAAGTTCTCAGTTGCCTGGACTCATTTAGCTAATTATGCAGTCTGTTGTCAATACCTTAAACCATTTCACATGGTAAAACACAATTTGCAGATCTCACTTAGACTTTTCAGCAAAACTCATTCTCATTCTCAAAACACATTCTGCACTCTAATGCACATGTCATCCATACTGGTAAACACAAGTGGCAACAATCAAATACAAATAGAGAACATATGTCATTGATTGAACACAACCACTCAAAATTGATTTAACCTGTTTCAAATGATGTGACACAACCAATATAAGCCAGTTCAGAGAGCAAACAGGTTGTTGAAGGTGGGAAAGTCTGAGAATGGATACTGTAGTACAGTGCATTGTAGACTGTATACTGTACAATGGACAAATTGTATGGCCCTGAACATTGTGCTTTCCATTTATTAACAGTACTGACTGCTCAATGTTTAATTTTGCAAGAGGAGTCAGAGGTTATGTAAATAGGGCTTGAAGATGAGGTTTTGTGTTGAATGTTTTCAGGAAATGGAGTAAGGTTTCAGAAATGGTGTTTTAGCAATTGAGAAAAACTGTAATACCAGTTGAACTCTGAGCGGTTGTTTTGGGCCCAGTGAGCTTGGGGGTTACCCCCCCCCCAAAAAAATATTAATCAGAAAACTGAAAGTGACATGTCATAAGAGAATGGCACAGAAGGAGATGGCTGCCGTTTTACGATCCTGTAACCAATTGTGCATGCTTTTTTGCGTTATTTGTAACTTATTTTGTACATAATGTCTCTGTCACCGTGTCTTATAACCGAAAAGATCTTCTAGATATCAGGATAGCGATTACTCACCCCGTACTGGAGGAATACTTTTTCTTCAATGAGACAGACGGAAAGGATTTACAAGGCCCTCAACCTCGTCATTCGCAGGAGAAAGAGACAGAGGTATCGTGGAAGAAGGTCCCTGTTGCCGAGAGGGTAATCTACCTTTACTATCGGTCCGATTAGCCAACGTACAATCAATCGATAATAAAATAGACAAACTATGATCACGTATATCCTACCAACGAGAAATAAAAAACTGTAATATCTTATGTTTCACCGAGTCGTGGCTGAACGACGACATGGGTAATATACAGCTGGCGGGTTTTAAGCTTTTTCGGCAGGATAGAACAGCGACCTCTGGTAAGACAAAGGGTGGTGGTCTATGTATACCTGTAAACAACAGCTGGTGCACAAAATCTAAGGAAGTCTCGAGGTTTTGCTCGCCTGAGGTAGAGTATCTCATCATAAGCTATAGACCACACTATTTATCATGAGAGTTTTCATCTGTCTATATACCACCACAAACCGATGCTGGCACTAAAACCGCACTCAATGAGCTGTATACGGCCATAAGCAAACAGGAAAACGCTCAACCAGAGGCTGCGCTCATAGTGGCCTGGGACTTTAATGCAGGGAAACTCAAATCCGTTTTACCTCATTTCTACCAGCATTTTAAATATGCAACCAGAGGGAAAAAAAACCTCTAGACCACCTTTACTCCACACACAGAGATGCGTACAAAGCTCTCCATCGCCCTGCATTTGACAAATCTGACCATCATTCTATCCTGGTTCCTGCTTCAAAGCAAAAACTAAATCTGGAAGCACCAGTGACTCAGTCAATAAGAAAGTGGTCAGATGAAGCAGAAGCTACAGGACTGTTTTGCTAGCATTGACTGGAACACGTTCCGGGATTCTTCAGATGGCTTTGAGGAGTACACCACATCAGTCACTGGCTTCATCAACAAGTGTACTGATGACATCATTCCCATAGTGACCGTACGAACATACCCCAACCAGATGCCATGGATTACAGGCAACACCCGCACTGAGCTAAAGTGTAGAGCTGCTGCTTTCAAGGAAAAAGGACACTAACCCGGAAGCTTATAAGAAATCCCGCTATGCCCTCAGACAAACCATCAAATAGGCAAAGCGTCAATACAGGATTAAGATTGAATCATACTTCCCCGGCTCTGACGCTCGTCGGATGTGGCAGGGCTTGCAAACTATTCCAGACTTCAAAGGGAAGCACAGCCGCGAGCTGCCCAGTGACACAAGCCTAAATTAATTCCATGCTCGCTTCGAGGCAAGTAACACTGACACATGCATGAGAGCATCAGCTGTTCCGGACGACTGTGTGACCATGCTTTCCGTAGCCAATGTGAGTAAGACCTTTAAACAGGTCAACGTTCACAAGGCCGCAGGGCCAGACGGATTACCAGGACGTGTACTCCGAGCATGTGCTGGCCAACTGGTGTCTTCAATGACATTTTCATGTCTGGCCCTGACTGAGTCTGTTATACCAACATGTTTCAAGCAGACCACCATAGTCCCTGTTCCAAAGAACACTAAGGTAACCTGCCTAAATGACTACCGACCCAACAGATCCACAGATGATAAAATCTCTATTGTACTCAACACTGCCCTTTCACACCTGGACAAAAGGAAGACCTATGTGAGAATGCTAATCATTGACTACAGCTCTGCGTTCAACTCCATATTGCCCTCAAAGCTCATCACTATGCTAAGGACCCTGGGACTAAACACCTCCCTTTGCAACTGGATCCTAGACTTCCTGACGGGCCGCCCCCAGGTGGTAAAGGTAGCTAACAACACATCCGCCTCACCAATCCTCAACACGGGGGCCCCTCAGGGGTGCGTGCACAGGCCCCTCGTGTTCTCCTCGTTCACTCATGACTGCACGACTCACAGACACGACTCCAACATCATCATCAAGTTTTCCGATGACACAACAGTGGTAGGCCTGATCACCAACAGCGATGAGACAGCCTATAGGGAGGAGGTCAGAGACCTGGCCGTGTAGTGCCAGGACAACAACCTCTCCCACAACGTAATCAAGACAAAGAAGATGATTGTGAACTTCAGGAAAAGGAGGACCGAGCAGGCCCCCATTCTCATTAGAGGCGGCTGCAGTGGAGTAGGTTGAGATTTTCAAGTTCCTTGATGTCCACATCACCAACAAACTATCATGGTCCAAACACACTAAGACAGTCGTGAAGAGGGCACGACAAAGCCTATTCCCCCTCAGGAGACTGAAAATATTTGGCATGGGTCCTCAGAGCCTCAAAATGTTCTACAGCTGCACCATCAAGAGCATCCTGACTGGTTGCATCACTGCCTGGTATGGCAACTGTTCGGCCTTTGACCGCAAGACACTACAGAGGGTAGTGTGTACGGCCCAGTACATCACTGGGGCCAAGCTTCCTACCGTCCAGGACTTCTATACCAGGCTGTGTCAGAGGAAGAACCTAAAAATTGTCAAAGACTCCAGCCACCCTAGTCATAGACTGCTGTCTTTGCTACCGAACGGCAAGTGGTACCGGAGTGCCAAGTCAATCTTCAAAAGGCTTCTTAACAGCTTCTACCCCCAAGCCATAAGACTCCTGACCAGCTAATCAAAGGGTTACCCAGACCCATCTTTTGCGCTGCTGCTACTCTCTGTTAATTATCTATGCATAGTCACTTTAACTCTACCTACATGTACATATTACCTCAATTACCTTGACTAACCGGTGCCCCCGCATATTGACTCTGTACCGGTACCCCCTGTACTGTATGTAGTCTCACTATTGCTAAATTTACTGCTGCTATTTTTACTTAAATATTTGAAGCATTTTTGGTTAAGGGCTTGTAAGTATGCATTTCACTGAAGCATTCGGCGCATGTGACGAATGTTTTTTTGTTGATTTGATTTGATCGTTTGAAATTTGAATTTTTGGAATTTGATCTCAAATCTTACTGCTGTCAATGTCATAAGAATCTCTCCCCCCCATAAAGGTCATAAATCATGCGCTGTGGACATATTAATAGAGTATGCAATGTAGGTCAAGTCACCAAAAGTGCCAACATTTAATATGCATTGAAAGGGTACACCCTGATGATCATTGTAAAGCAATACATTTCATTCTCCATCCACATTACCTTGTATGCATCCTCCATATGCACTGTTTAGTTACCTCGTCTTTTACAATAGGAAAAGTGAATAGGAAAAGAGGTTTGAAGTTTCTTCACCTGTCTGTCTTATTTAAAAAAGATAACTCCATAACTTGAAAGCCCTGATTACTAAGGTAATTTTAAGATGTCAGGCTTGAAAATCTGTTCAGCCATTTTGACACAACTTGTTTCAAGCTTATCATGTGATCTCCTACAGCTGTCTAGTGGACGAACTGGGAATCAGACAGAGGTTATGTTTACATTATTTTGAACAAATGCTGAACAAATGCTGATTTCCAGATCTTTGGAATTTCATTACATTCCAGGGTTAGATTGAACAGATATGTAAGTGGTTCAGCTATGAAATCAGCTGCCAGATTTAAAAAGCAGGGATCCAAAAGATCAGGACCTGCAGGCTTTCTCTGATCTAAGGATTTCAGGGCTTTATGTACCACCTGCACTGAGAATGGCAAAAAGCTAAAAGTTTGACCAGCTCTCACTGGTTCATCCACACAGGGTTGTACAGAGACAGAGGACACTGAATCAAACAGCCTACCAGATGATACAAAGTGCTCATTGAAACAATTCATCATTTAAGTTTTGTCATATACAGCAACAGAGTCCTTCAAAACACATGACGGTGATTCATTAACATTACTGTTACCAGACATAGACTTAATAGCCTTTCAAATCGTTCTAGGGTCATTCAGGTTATAAGTGGTAACAGACATGAAAGAGAAGAAAAGAACACTTGTTTCGTAATTGCCATAACTGCCTAAAAAGAAGCCAATCAGTATCAGAACATGATTTCCTTGCTTTAGCACAGGCTAGATTACGGTCATGTATAATACAAGACAGCTCAGAAGAAAACCATGGATTATCCCGCCCTTTTTTGGGTAGATCAGTGTTTTACGCCCTGCGTGTTTGGGCATTTACTTTTGGTGCCGCATTAAAGTGCATCTTTCCCCTGGACCTCTCTGCTCTCTGCGCCTGATTCCTCTCTACACACTTAGCCAGCCGTGACAGGTGAGTTAATCAACTGGGTAAGATTCATAGAATTACAAAACATTTTTAAATCATCAGACACCGGCTTTAACCAACACAAGTTGAAATCACCAATCAAGATCATTTCACTGTAAAGAAGTTTAGACTTAAGGTGCGTCAAAGATGAAAATGCATCTCTGAGAACAGAGGGGGGTCTATAACAGCCAATCACAGTTATAGAGAGCAGAGGGGGGTCTATAACAGCCAATCACAGTTATAGAGAGGCCCTTTGAAACCTCAATATTCAAGCATGAAATTCCAACTGTTTACAGATAGTTTCAGACTTTGCCACCCTTACAGGGAATTTAGTCTTAACCCGATCAGTGCGATAAACATTGTAACCACTTATACAAATATCCTTATCAAAAACAGACTTTCTGAGCCAGGTTTCAGAAAACACAATTACATCAGCATCAGTAGATTTAGCCCAAATCCTAACCCCATCAATTTTAGACAACAGGCTGCATACATTTAAATGAAAAAATACCAAAACCAGATCTTGATTTCAAATCAGAGGGGGTTTGGAGACATTGCGTATCAGGGCCAGGGTTAGGTTGCACGTTACCTGATATCAACAAAAGAAGAATAACTAGGCACCTCTGTTTAACAACCTTGCACGGCTTCTCTTTTTTAAGAGACCTACTGCAAGCAAATTCTACAAGTGAGTTTCCAGATAATACAAAACAGTCATTTAAAACCATTAGTTTGGTAGTGACACAAATTCTTACTGTTCACATCATGCCACAAATACACTGCTCAAAAAAATAAAGGGAACACTAAAATAACACATCCTAGATCTGAATGAATGAAATATTCTTATTAAATACTTTTTTCTTTACATAGTTGAATGTGCTGACAACAAAATCACACAAAAATGATCAATGGAAATCAAATTTATCAACCCATGGAGGTCTGGATTTGGAGTCACACTCAAAATTAAAGTGGAAAACCACACTACAGGCTGATCCAACTTTGATGTAATGTCTTTTAAAACAAGTCAAAATGAGGCTCAGTAGTGTGTGTGGCCTCCACGTGCCTGTATGACCTCCCAACAATGCCTGGGCATGCTCCTGATGAGGTGGTGGATTGTCTCCTGAGGGATCTCCTCCCAGACCTGGACTAAAGCATCCGCCAACTCCTGGACAGTCTGTGGTGCAACGTTGGTGGATGGAGCGAGACATGATGTCCCAGATGTGCTCAATTGGATTCAGGTCTGGGGAACGGGCGGGCAAGTCCATAGCATCAATGCCTTCCTCTTGCAGGAACTGCTGACACACTCCAGCCACATGAGGTCTAGCATTGTCTTGCATTAGGAGGAACCCAGGGCCAACCGCACCAGCATATGGTCTCACAAGGGGTCTGAGGATCTCAACTCGGTACCTAATGGCAGTCAGGCTACCTCTGGCGAGCACATGGAGGGCTGTGCGGCCCCCTAAAGAAATGCCACCCCACACCATTACTGACCCACCGCCAAACCGGTCATGCTGGAGGATGTTGCAGGCAGCAGAATGTTCTCCACGGCGTCTCCAGACTGTCACGTCTGTCACATGTGCTCAGTGTGAACCTGCTTTCATCTGTGAAGAGCACAGGGCGCCAGTGGCGAATTTTCCAATCTTGGTGTTCTCTGGCAAATGCCAAACGTCCTGCACGGTGTTGGGCTGTAAAGCCCAACCCCCACCTGTGGACGTCGGGCCCTCATACCACCCTCATGGAGTCTGTTTCTGACCATTTGAGCAGACACATGCACATTTGTGGCCTGCTGGAGGTTATTTTGCAGGGCTCTGGCAGTGCTCCTCCTGCTCCTCCTTGCACAAAGGCGGAGGTAGCGGTCCTGCTGCTGGGTTGTTGACCTCCTACGGCCTCCTCCACGTCTCCTGATGTACTGGCCTGTCTCCTGGTAGAGCCTCCATGCTCTGGACACCGCTGACAGATGCAGCAAACCTTCTTGCCACAGCTCGCATTGATGTGCCATCCTGGATGAGCTGCACTACCTAAGCCACTTGTGTGGGTTGTAGACTCCATCTCATGCTACCACTAGAGTGAAAGCACCGCCAGCATTCAAAAGTGACCAAAACATCAGCAGGAAGCATAGGAACTGAGAAGTGGTCTGTGGTCCCCACCTGCAGAACCACTCCTTTGTTGGGGGTGCCTTGCTAATTGCCTATAATTTCCAGCTGTTGTCTATTCCATTTGCACAACAGCATGTGAAATGTATTGTCAATCAGTGTTGCTTCCTAAGTGGACAGTTTGATTTCACAGAAGTGTGATTGACTTGGAGTTACATTGTGTTGTTTAAGTGTTCCTTTATTTTTTTGAGCAGTGTACATCAGCACATGGACGAGTGGACCGAGTGAAAAAGAACGAGTTCCTGCAGACAAAATGGATAGAGACTTCAGCTTTCTCCTCATATGTACAGTATATCAAATGAAGGTATGGCACGTTGCACAAGCCCTGCACTTTTAAAATCAAATCAAATCGAATGTATTTGTCACATACACATGGTTAGCAGGTGTTAATGCAAGTGTAGCGAAATTCTTGTGCTTCTAGTTTCGACCATGCAGTAATATCTAACAAGTATTATAACCTAACAATTTCACAACTACCGTATACACACAAGTGTAAAGGAATGAATACGAATATGTACATAAAAATATATAAATGATGGCCGACCGGCATAGGCAAGATGCAGTAGATGGTATGGAGTACAGTATATATATATATATATATATGAGATGAGTAATGTAGGGTATGTAAACATTATATAATATAAAGTGTCTAGTGATAAATTGATAACATCAATTTTTCCATTATTCTTGATGGCTGTTTAACAGTCTGATGGCCTTGAGATAGAAGCTGTTTTTCAGTCTCTAGGTCCCCCGCTTTGATGCACCTGTACTGACCTCGCCTTCTGGATGATAGCGGGGTGAACAGGCAGTGGCTCGGGTGAATGTTGTCCTTGATGATCTTTTTGGCATTCCTGTGACATCGGGTGGTGTAGGTGTCCTGGAGGGCAGGTAGTTTGCACCCGGTGATGCGTTGTGCAGACCTCACTACCCTCTGGAGAGCCTTCCAGTTATGGGCAGAGCAGCTGCCTTACCAGGCGGTGATATGGCCTGACAGGAGGCTCTCGATTGTGCATCTGTGAAAGTTTGTGAGTGTTTTTGGTGACAAGACAAATTTCTTCAGCCTCCTGAGGTTGAAGAGGCGCTGCTGCGCCTTCTTCACCACGCTGTCTGTGTGGGTGGACCATTTCAGTTTGTCCGTGATGTGTACGCAGAGGAACTCAAAACTCTCCACCCTCTCCACTACTGCCCCGTCAACGTAGATAGCGGGCTGCTCTCTCTGCTGTTTCCTGAAGTCAGCGATCAGCTCCTGTGTTTTGTTGACATTGTTTGTGGTTATTTTCCTGACACCACACTCCAAGGGCCCTCACCTCCTCCCTGTAGCCCGTATTGTTGTTGTTGGTAATCAAGCCTACTACTGTAGTGTCGTCTGTAAACTTGATGAATGAGTTGGAGGCGTGCATGGCCACGCAGTCATGGGTGAACAGGGAGTACAGGAGAGGGCTGAGAACGCACCCTTGTGGGGACCCAGTGTGTCAGCAGGGTGGAGATGTTGTTACCTGTTACCAACATCTCCACCCTGTTGTTACCTACCCTCACCACCTGGGGGGACGTCAGGAAGTCCAGGACCCAGTTGCACAGGGCGGGGTCGAGACCTAGGGTCTAGAGCTTAATGATGAGTTTGGAGGGTACTATGGTGTTAAATGCTGAGCTGTAATCGATGAACAGCATTCTTACATAGCTATTCCTCTTGTCTAGATGAGTTAGTGCAGTGTGTCGTCTGTGGACCTATTGGGGCGGTAAGCAAATTGGAGTGGGTCTAGGGTGTCAGGTAGGGTAGAGGTGATATGGTCCTTGACTAGTCTCTCAAAACACTTCATGATGACGGAAGTGAGTGCTACAGGGCGATAGTCGTTTAGCTCAGTTACCTTAACTGTCTTGGGAACAGAAACAATGATGGCCCTCTCGAAGCATGTGGGGACAGCAGACTGGGATAAGGCTGGATTGAATATGTCTGTAAACACACCAGCCAGCTGGTCTGCGCATGCTCTGAGGACGCGGCCGGGGATGCCGTCTGGGCCTGCAGCCTTGCGAGGGTTAACACGTTTAAATGTTTTACTCACGTTGGCTACAGTGAAGGAGAGCCCACAGGTTTTGGTAGCGGGCCGTGTCAGTGGCACTGTATTGTCCTCAAAGCGAGCAAAAAAGTTATTTAGTCTGTCTGGGAACAAGGCATCATGGTCTGGTTTTTCTTTTCTAGTCCGGGATTGACTGTAGACCCTGCCACATACCTCTCATGTCTGAGTCATTGAATTGCGACTCCACTTTGTCTCTATGCCGACGCTTAGTTTGTTTGATTGCCTTGCGGAGGGAATAGCTACACATTTGTATTCAGTCATGTTTCCGGTCACCTTGCCCTGATTAAAAGCACGGGTTCGCCTGTTCAGTTTTGCACGAATGCTGCCATCAATCCACGGTTTCCGATTGGGGAATGTTTTAATAGATGCTGTGGGTACAACATCACCGATGCACTTGTTAATAAACTCTCACACCGAATCAGCGTATTCGTCAATGTTGTTCGCCGCAATGCGGAACATATCCCAGTCCACGTGATTGAAGCAATCTTGAAGTGTGGAATCAGATTGGTCTGACCAGCGTTGAACAGTCCTGAGCGCGGGTGCTTCCTGTTTTAGTTTCTGTCTATAGGCTGGGAGCAACAAAATGGAGTCGTGGTCAGCTTTTCCAAAAGGAGGGCGGGGGAGGGTCTTATATGCTTCGCGAAAGTTGAATAACAGTGGTTTAGCGTTTTGCCAGCCCTGGTAGCACAATCGATATGCTGATAGAATTTGGGGAGCCTTGTTTTCAGATTAGCCTTGTTAAAATCGCCGGCTACAATAAATGCAGCCTCAGGATATGTGGTTTCCAGTTTACATAGAGTCCAATGAAGTTCTTTCAGGGCCGTCGATGTGTCTGCTTGGGGTGGAATTTACACAACTGTGATTATGATCGAAGGGAATTCTCTTGGTAGATAATGCAGTCGGCATTTGATTGTGAGGAATTCTAAGTCAGGTGAACAAAAGGACTTGAGTTCCTGTATGTTGTTATGATCACACCACGTCTCGTTAATCATAAGGCATACACCCCCGCACTTCTTCTTACCAGAGAGATGCTTGTTTCTGTCTGCGCGATGCGTGAAGAAACCAGGTGGCTGTACCGACTCAGATAGCGTGTCTCGAGTGAGCCATGTTTCCATGAAACAAAGAACGTTACAGTCTCGGATGTCTCTCTGGAATGCTACCCTTGCTCGGATTTCGTCTACCTTGTTATCAAGAGACTGGACATTGGCAAGTAGTATGCTCTGGAGCGGTGCGCGATCTGCCCGTCTATGGAGCCTGACCAGAAGACGGCTCCGTCTGCCCCTTCTACAGCGTCTTGTTTTGGGTTGCCGGCTGGGTTCCGATCCATTGTTCTGGGTGGTAGGCCAAACAGAGCATCCGCTTCGGGAAAGTCCTATTCCTGGTCGTAATGTTGGTGATTTGACGTTGCTCTTATATCCAATAGTTCCTCCCGACTGTATGTAATAAAACCTAAGATTACCTGGGGTAACAATGTAAGAAATAACACATAAAAAAAAAAAAAATACTGCATAGTTTCCTAGGAACGCGAAGCGAGACGTCCATCTCTGTTGGTGCCGGAAGTTGTTCCAATGGGAATTTGCGCATGTTTACAGTGCCACGATTAGGTCAAAGTTCTGATGATTTTTATAAAATTCCTTTTGGAACAGTAATTGGTGGCATATTTTATCTCAAACCTAGACTTTCAAGTCTCTCACTCCCCAACATGGGGACAATTGGGAGCACCTGCACCACCCAAAGAAAAAGCAAAAAAAGTACCTTTCAGTTTTTATAGGTCTGCTGCATCTCGGACTCTGGTCGTCACATTGCTTCTGACACCTTTATCTGAATCCCACTGTTCTTATCTTTCTAACGGTGCAAAGCATGTGTTTGTAAGACTTATAGTTTTGAAGTCGAAATGTACTTAATGAAGATTACTTAATGTATAATATTAGTATACAATATTATGCGTTATTTAGAAAATTTCACCAGAGAGGGTAGTTTAACAGGTTAATTCATGCAAATTTTGGTTTAGCGTTAGCATAAATTTAGACAAGTGAAGAATAAGAGTTGTTTTCATCTGAAAGCATGTTGGAAAGCATCTATAAAACAACCAGTTCATCTTCCTCTTCAACTCACTCCATGATTGACTCCATGACTTAAGAATCCCAAAAAATGTATATGAAATGGGAATACGTTTGATATGACAGGGAATGAAAGTATTTTTCTCTTATGCTGCACTTTCTTAAGACACACTGTTCTCTTCGTGTTCTTTTGACCATGACAAAAGAAAATTGCCTTTGCTGTTACGATAATTTGTCGTAAGTAAGATGAAGCGTGAAATCAGAGGAAAAGGGACGACGAAACGAGATCTGAACCAATCAGACACGCCTTGGAGGTTTGCTAATGTTGTCGGTGTTATATGGTGCATTTGATATGCTTTGTTTTGTGATCTGCTCTGTTCAGCATTTGTCATGCACATCATAAAGAGCAATGGGGTGGAAGTGTCTCATCCTAAAGACACATAACAGGTGCAGATTCTCGTAGATCCTAGGAAACCTGGTCCATCAAGAACTACAGGGATGCTCTCTGTCTCTCTCTCTCTCTCTCTCTCTCTCTCTCTCTCTCTCTCTCTCTCTCTCTCTCTCTCTCTCTCTCACTCTCTCACTCTGTGTGTGGGTGTGCATCAGTGGTGGTCGGTCCTGTTTAAGATGAGGGAGGAGGATTATTCTTTTTAATGATCATGGCCTTATTTCTATTGCAGCATATTGGATTCAATCCCCATTTTGTTCCGTTTGCTTCCTTTTAAGAAAGGTTTTAAAATGTTTAATACACCCCTGATCACAAACAAACACTGTTCACTCTCATAACATCCACTTAAAAACAGCATGATGACTTTGCTCATTGTATATATAATTTATGCTCGCAACTACTGATGAACTCTCCTCCTTTCACCTTTTCCATCCACTTGTGGACTTCAGTGTACAACACATCAGCTGTCTGTGAACAGGCGAAAAAACCTTTCCAAGCCAAACCTTCATATCATGACTGCTAACCGCTACCCACAGCCTACATAGTTGTCATGTCATAGTCAACATACTAGAACTTACACTTTAGTAAAATCCCTACAATCATGCAGTACAGTGTACAGTCAGAAAGCAGTTTAGCAGTTACACCGGTGGGCCCCGGTGGCAATAAATTAATGATATGTGCACTTTGGCCCTGAGGCCTCTATCAAAACAAACATGTCTCATGTTGGGTACGCTAGAGAGGACCTGTGTATCTTGCTATTGTGGGGCAGCAGGTAGCCTAGTGGTTAGAGTATTGGACTTGTAACTGAACGTTTGCAAGATCGAATCCACGAGCTGACAAGGTATAAATCTGTCGTTCTGCCCCTGAAAAGGGCAATTAACCCACTGTTCCTAGGCCGTCATTGAAATTTAGAATGAGTTCTTAACTGACTTGCCTATTTAAATAAAGGTACAAAAAAATTGTCTGGCAACACTACAGTGCATTTAGAATGTATTCTGACCCCTTTACTTTTTCCACATTTTGTTACATTACAGCCTTATTCTAAAATTGATTAAATAAATGTTTTTCCTCATCAATCGACACACACACAATGACAAAGCGAAAAAGGGTTTTTATCTTATTTATACAAGTATTCAGACCCTTTGCTATGAGATTCGAAATTGAGCTCAACTGCATCCTGTTTCCATTGATCGTCCTTGAGATGTTCTACAACTTTATTGGAGTCCACCTGTGGTAAATTCAATTGATTGGACATGATTCAGAAAGGCAAACACCTGTCTATATAAGGTCTCACAGTTGACAGTGCATGTCAGACCAAAGATCAAGCCATGAGGTCGAAAGGATTGTCCGTAGAGCTCCGAGACATGATTGTGTCAAGGCACAGATCTGGGGAAGGGGACCAACAAATGTCTGCAGCATTGTAGGTCCCTAAGAACACAGTGGCCTCTATCATTCTTAAATGGAAGAAGTTTGGAACCACCAAGACTCTTACTAGAACTGGCTGCCTGGCCAAATTGAGCAATCGGGGGAGAAGGGCCTTGGCCTTGACCAAGAACCCGATTGTCACTCTGACAGAGCTCCAGGGTGTTTCTGTGGAGATGGGAGAATCTTCCAGAAGGACAACAATTTAATCAATTTTAGAATAAGGCTGTAACGTAACAAACTGTAGAAAAAGTCAATTGGTCTGTATACTTTCCAAATGCACTGTATACAGCAACAGTTGAAGAGGAAGCCACTGCTCCAAAGCCTCCATAAAAAAAGCCAGACTACGGTTTGCAACTGCACATGGCGACAAAGATTGTACTTTTTGGAGAAATGTTGAAGCAACATCTCAAGACATCAGTAAAGAAGTTAAAAGCTTGGTCGCAAATTGGTCTTCCAAATGGACAATGACTCCAAGCATACTTCCAAAGTTGTAGCAAAATGGCTTAAGGACAACAAACTCAAGGTATTGGAGTGGCCATCACAAAGCCATGAGATCAATCATATAGAAAAGTTGTGGGCAGAACTGAAAAAGTGTGTGTGAGCAAGGAGGCCTACAAACCTGACTCAGTTACACCAGCTCTGTCAGGAGGAATGGGCCAAAATTCACCCAACTTATTGTGGGAAGCTTGTGGATGGCTACCCAAAACGTTTGACCCAAGTTAAACAATTTAGAGGCAATGCTAGCAAATACTAATTTAGTCTATGTAAACTTCTGACCCACTGGGAATGTGATGAAATAAATAAAAGCTGAAATAAATCATTCTCTCTACTATTATTCTGACATTTCACATTCTTAAAATAAAGTGGTGATCCTAACAGGGAATTTTTACTAGGATTAAATGTCAGGAATTGTGAAAAACTGAGTTTAAATGTATTTGGCTAAGGTGTATGTAAACTTCGGACTTCAACTGTACATATGAAATGGGTAAAACAGTATGTAAACATTATTGAAGTGACCAGTGTTCCATTATTAAGGTGACCACTGTTCCATGTCTACGTACATAGGGAAGGAGCTTCTAAGGTGCAGGGTTGAGTAACCGGGTGGTAGCAGGCTAGTGACAGTGACTAAGTACAGGGTAGGGTACTAGGTGGAGGCTGAATATCGATGGCTATTTAACAGTCTGATGGCCTTGAGATAGAAGCTGTTTTTCAGTCTCTCGGTCCCAGCTTGGATGCACCTGTGCTGACCTTGCCTTCTGGATGATAGGAGGGTGAACAGGCAGTGGCTCAGGTGGTTGTTGTCCTTGATGATCTTCTTAGCCTTCCTGTAACACCAGGTGCTGTAGATGTACTGGAGGGCAGGCAGTGTGCCCCCGGTGATGCGTTGGGCAGACCGCACCACCCTCTGGAGAGCCCTGCACTGGACAATCTTGTGTCAGTGTAGTAGGCCTGTAACAGTGTTCTGTTTACACTTAAATTACATTTGTGAAAGAACATGCCAATGTTTTTACATTTTTGTTTAATGAATCCGTGCACTTTTTTGTTATATTTTTCATTGGTTCAATAGATGATATGAGATGACAGAGAAACTTATTAGCCTGGTGTATTTCCTGTTGAATTGGACTAATATGTTCAGAAAAGGCCCTCAGTATTAAAACCATTTAAATGATCATCACTCTGGATAAGATCACCTGCTAAACTGTAAAATGTCAATGTAAGTATGTAAAATGCCAATGTAAGGAACTCACACAATATCAGATGATTTCAGATAAATAGACTGAAGATTTTTTTTAAATATAACACTAGAACACCTTCCTAATATTAGAATATCTCTTAAGTAAGTCAACTGTATGAAGTGATGTTTTTCCGTTCATATGAGTTTAAGAAACAATTCAAGACACTGAAGAGTCTGGTAAATACACTATGGGCACGCCTTCATATACTGTGGACACACCTTCAAATGAGTGGATTTAGCTATTTCAGCCACACCCATTGCTGATATGTGTATAGAATCGAGTACACAGCCATACAATCTCGATAGACAAACATTGGCAGAAGACTAGCCTTGCTGAAGAGCTCAGTGACTTTTAATGTGGCACCGTCATAGGACGCCACATTTCCAACAAGTCAGTTTGTCAAATTTCTGCCCTGTAGAGCTGTACCGGTCAACTGTAAGTGCTGTTATTGTTAAGTGGCCGCACACAGGCTGCACACAAGGCTAAGATCCCCATGCGCAATACCAAGCGTCGGCTGGAGTGGTGTAAAGTTCGCCACCATTGGAATCTGGAGCAGTGCAAACGCGTTCTCTGGCATGATGAATCACGCTTCACCATCTGGCAGTCTGATGGACGAATCAGGGTTTGGCGGATGCCAGGAAAAGGCTGCCTGCTCGAATGCATAGTGCCAACTGTAGATTTGGTGGAGGAGGAATAATGGTCTGGGACTGTTCATGGGACTGTTCATGGTTCGGGCTAGGCCCCATAGCTCCAGTGAAGGGTAATCTTAACGCTACTGCATACAATGACATTCTAGACGATTCTGTGCTTCCAAATTTGTGGCAACACTTTGGGGAAGGTCCTTTCCCCAAACCAGAAATGGATTGTCGAGATCGGTGTGGAAGAACTTGACTGGCCTGCACAGAGCCCTGACCTTAATCCCATCAAACACCTTTGGGATTAATTGGAACGGCAACTGCGAGCCAAGCCTAATCGACGAGCAGGTGTCCATATACTTTTGGTCATGTAGTGTAAATCCTAATGTCTGGATAAGGTAGAGATATACTACTATCGTTCTCTCTTTTTTCACCACCAGAAGGTTGTGTTGTGTTTGTAAAATCATGATCATGATTAGAACACCTTCCTAATATTGAGTTGCATCCCCCCTTTTACCCCCAGAACAGCCTAAATTCGTTGAGGCATGGACTCTACAAGGTGTCAAAAGCGTTCCCCAGGGATGTTGGACCATGTTAACTACAATGCTTCCCACAGTTGTGTCAAGTTGGCTGGATGTCCTTTTTGTTGTGGACCATTTTTGATACACGGGAAACTGTAGAGCGTGAAACCCAGCAGCGTTGCAGTTCTTGACACAAACTGAGTGTGAAAAACCCAGTAACGTTGCAGTTCTTGACACAAACCGGTGCGCCTGGCTCCTACTACCATACCCAGTTCAAAGGCACTTAAGTTATTTCCTTTCCCAATCACCCTCTGAATGGCACACATACACAATCCATGTCTCAATTGTCTTAAGGCTTAAAGATTTCAGTCTATGTTAATAATACATGTCATGGAAAGAGCAGGTGTCCTTAATGTTTTCTGCACTCAGTGTAGAATGACCAGGTGAATCCAGGTGAAAGCCCTTATTGATGTCACTTCTTAAATCTAGTTCAATCAGTGTAGGTGAAGGGGAGGAGACAGGGTAAAGAACAATTTGTAAGCCTTGAGACAATTAAGAAATGGATTGTGTATATGTGCCATTAGGCTGTGTGTTTGCACATCGATTGAGGTGAATGAAGCTACAGCAACTAAGGTGATAATGGCTGTGGTAATTTTTTGCTTGTTTTTGCTGTTCTCCAAATAGCATTTTAGAGTTTTAAAATGGTATAGAAATGGAGTAAATGACTCAACTTTCTTCAAGTGTTATCTCCATCAACAAGAAGGTTGTGAAAAATCTGAACAGTAACGTGTACACTAAGAATTGGGAAGCAAGTGCAGGGAGTGAACTGAATAAATATTGTCACATTGACCCAAACAAGAGTAGCGTACAGACATAAACACAGAAAAAACTAAAATCCTAGTGGCTAGATGTGCCAGGCTTATAGAGACATACCCCAAGAGACTTGTAGCTGTAATTGCTGCAAAGGTGGCTCTACAAGGTATTGACTTTGGGGGTGAATAGTTATTTACGCTCAAGTTTTCAGTTTTTTGTCTAATTTCTTGTTTGTTTCACAATAAAACATATTTGGCATCTATCCATTTTAAATCCAAATGGTAAGGCAACAAAATAGGAAAAATGCCAAGGGGGGTGAGTACAATTGCAAGCCACTATAAATAGGCATTTTAACGTCATAGATTTAGCTGTTGGTAACTTGTGGAATAGTCACAGGCTGGAATGGGCTTTTAACCAATCAGCATTCAAATCAAAATCAAATCAAATCAAATGTATTTATATAGCCCTTTGTACATCAGCTGATATCTCAAAGTGCTGTACAGAAACCCAGCCTAGAACCTCAAACAGCAAGAAATGCAGGTGTAGAAGCAAGGTGGCTAGGAAAAACTCCCTAGAAAGGCCAAAAGCTAGGAAGAAACCTAGAGAGGAACCAGGCTATGTGAGGTGGCCAGTCCTCTTCTGGCTGTGCCGGGTGGAGATTATAACAGAACATGGCCAAGATGTTCAAATGTTCATAAATGACCAGCATGGTCAAATAATAATAATCACAGGCAGAACAGTTGAAACTGGAGCAGCAGCATGGCCAGGTGGACTGGGGAGAGCAAGAAGTCCGGAAAGGACAGGATAAGAACTCCAGATATAACAAACTGACCCTAGCCCCCGACACATAAACTACTGCAGCATAAATACTGGAGGCTGAGACCGGAGGGGTCAGGAGACATTGTGGCCCCATCCAACGATACCCCCGGACAGGGCCAAACAGGAAGGATATAACCTCACCCAGTTTGCCAAAGCACAGCCCCCACACCACTAGAGGGATATCTTCAACCACCAACTTACCATCCTGAGACAGGGCTGAGTATAGCCCACAAAGATCTCCGCCATGGCACAACCCAAGGGGGGGCGCCAACCCAGACAGGAAGATTACATCAGTGACTCAACCCCTGTAATAGGGTTAGAGGCAGAGAATCCCAGTGGAAAGAGGGGAACCGGCCAGGCAGAGACAACAAGGGCGGTTTGTTGCTCCAGAGCCTTTCCATTCACCTTCACACTCCTGGGCCAGACTACACCAATCATATGACCCACTGAAGAGATGAGTCTTCAGTAAAGACTTAAAGGTTGAGACCGAGTTTGCGTCTCTCACATGGGTAGGCAGACCATTCCATAAAAATGGAGCTCTATAGCAGAAAGCCCTGCCTCCAGCTGTTTGCTTAGGAATTCTAGGGACAATTAAGAGGCCTGCGTCTTGTGACCGTAGCGTACGTGTAGGTATGTACTGCAGACCAAATCAGAGAGATAGGTAGGAGCAAGCCCATGTAATGCTTTGTAGGTTAGCAGTAAAACCTTGAAATCAGCCCTTGCCTTGACAGGAAGCCAGTGTAGGGAGGCTAGCACTGGAGTAATATGATCAAATTTTTTGGTTCTAGTCAGGATTCTAGCAGCCATATTTAGCACTAACTGAAGTTTATTTCGTGCTTTATCCGGGTAGCCGGAAAGTAGAGCATTGCAGTAGGCTAACCTAGAAGTAACAAAAGCATGGATTAATTTTTCTGCATCATTTTTGGACAGAAAGTTTCTGATTTTTGCAATGCTACATGGATGGAAAAAAGCTGTCCTTGAAACAGTCTTGATAGGTTCGTCAAAAGAGAGATCAGGGTCCAGAGTAACGCCGAGGTCCTTCACAGTTTTATTTGAGACGACTGTACAACCATTAAGATTAATTGTCAGATTCAACAGAAGATCTCTTTGTTTCTTGGGACCTAGAACAAGCATTTCTGTTTTGTCGGAGTTTAAAAGTCTGAAACACAGGCTTCTAGCGAGGGCAATTTTGGGGCTTCACCATGTTTCATTGAAATGTACAGCTGTGTGTCATCCGCATAGCAGTGAAGGATTAGACCCACCCGTTGTATAATGTTGAATTATGAACTGGGTAGTTCGAGCTCTGCATGCTGATTGACTGACAGCCGTGGTATATCAGACCGTATACCACGGGTATGACAAATAATTTATTTTTACTACTCTAATTATGTTGGCCGTGGTATATTGACCATATACTACACGTCCTCGGGCCTAATTGCTTAATTATCTCATATTCAATTTCGCAACATTTTCAGCAATCCCTGCAATACATTTTGCCACAGCGTATGTCGTATTCATACACTATCTGGGTGAACCAAACTTTATAACAAAATCAATGGTGGCCCCCTGTATGACATTTGACCCCCTGTATGACATTTGATCAGCAGCTTTTAAATTGACCAGATAATAGAGAAATTTACCAGACCCATATGCATCTGACCGTAAGACGTTCTTACAGCAGTAGCCATTTGTTTTCCAAACTGTTTTCCCATGATTTCATTTAGAAATATTGTGATATGTTTGGTAGGGCCTCTACGTTTCACTGACATTCGCAACACAACAATCATGTATTTGGTATTTGATGTGTGTACTGACCAAATTCCTTCTGATTGTAGACAATGCAACTTAAAACAATCCACAACTTATTATTTGTTTAAGGCGAAGGGGAAGCTAATGATTGTCTGTGGCCAAATCATGCTTAGTACCCTATTTTGAATTATTTTAATTATTTCTGTATAGACAGAAATAGGCCAATTAAGCTATATCATTTGATCAATTTAATCCAATTTACTTAAGGAAAGTTTAGCTTCCCCTAGCCTTTTGGACGTGTCACAAATGAGCCTATGTCCTTCTACTATTCCCCCTAAAAGGGCTCCCAAGTGGTGCAGTGGTCTAAGACACTGCATCTAGTATGCAAGAGGCATCACTGCAGTACCTGGTTCAAATCCAGGAATATCACATATGGCTGTGATACGGGCAGTGCACAATTGGCCCAGTGTTGTCTGGGTTTGACTGGGGGTGGCTGTCATTGTCAATAAGAATTTGTTGTTAACTGACTTGCCTAGTTAAATAAAGGTTACATTTTAAAATTAATTCAATAGTAGAAAGTTTACCTATTCTATTGGTCGGCTTATTGAGAAAGAAATAGCCCAAACAGACTCTGGGACAGTTGTGGAGCAATAGATCCCAAATTCAAACAACCAGTAGACCAAGGCTACATCATTTTAAAAAAATCAATAATACTGATGCAACAGATCAGAATGTTTGCTTAAAATGTTGATAAACTATTAAACTATTTCTTACAATTATTAGCACATCAATACGCACAAGACAGTAGGCTATGTTCATTTGGCTACCAGACAATATAATACATTTGGAAACCAATAGAACATGAGAGAAATAGGTTACTGGTTTCAATGGCATGTGGAAGACTTTATTTTAAAAAATGCCTCCACGGATATGGTTGAATTTTGCCATGGCTACTTTGAAGCAAGGTAAAACATGCCTCATAATATGTTGTAAAACATTCAGGTTTCAAGTAATTAAATAGCTACGTATATATTTTCAAAATACATCCTGCCTCCAGCTCAATGCAAAGTAGTGTGTGATGTGCTGATGAAGCCTGCCTTCTGTTGCCTATGCATTTGAATGGTGAATGGGAAACACCATTCAATTAGCCTACCAGTTGAGAAATACAAATGGAAGCTCTTTTTAATCATGGCCAAAAACAAAAATGTTATCACAGGATTGCATTTAGAATTGTTCCACATTAACTGGGCTTATAAAAGGGAGAAGGAAGGAAGCATGCATGTCAGCTCATGCCAGCAGGAGTCTCCCATCCCCATGGAAACAACGCACTGGCTCAATCTACAGTCCCAGAAGTCTGGAGCGAGAGAAAGAAACAGAAGGCCAGAGAGAGTGAGCGAGAACATTTTTTAAGTAACTAGTGAAGAAGTCAACACTTCACCGACAGAGAGGTATCAGATCAGGCAAGCCGTTAGCCCCAAGAGGGATGCTAGACACAGAAGGATTCGAGCCGTTAGCCTCGAAGGAGGATGTTAGACACCAGAGGAGACGAGCCATTAGCCTCGAAGGAGGATGTTAGACACCAGAGGATTCTAGCCGTTAGCCCCAAAGGAGGATGTTAGACACCAGAGGACACTAGCTGTTAGACCCAAAGGAGGATGTTAGACACCAGAGGAGACTAGCCGTTAGCCCCAAGGAGGATGTTAGACACCAGAGGATTCAAGCCGTTAGCCTCGAAGGAGGATGTTAGACACCAGAGGATTCGAGCCATTAGCCTCAAATGAGGATGTTAGACACCAGAGGATTCGAGCCGTTAGCCTCGAAGGAGGATGTTAAACACCAGAGAAGACTAGCCGTTAGCCCCAAAGGGGGATGTTAGACACCAGAGAATACTAGCCGTTAGCCCCGAAGGAGGATGTTAGACACCAGAGGAGAGGAGTTGTTAGCCTCGAGGGGGATGTTAGACACCAGAGGAGTTGTTAGCGCCGAAGTGGGATGCTAGACACCAGAGGAGATGAGCCATTAGACCCGAGGGGGGTGTTAGACACCAGAGGAGAGGAGTTGTTAGACGCGAGGGGAATGCTAGACACCAGAGGAGAGGAGTTGTTAGCCCCAAGCGGGACGCTAGACACCAGAGGAGATGATCTAATTGACACCAGAGGAGATTAGGGGGTGTTATACATCACACCAGATGAGATGAAGAATTAGCCCTGAGGGGGTTGTTAGATACCACACCAGAAGAGATGAGCCGTTAGCCCAGAGGGGGATATTAGACACCAGACGAGACGAGGGGATGTTAGACATCACACCAGAAGACATGAGCCGTTGGCCAAGAGGGGGGTGTTAGACATCAGAAGAGATGTGCCGTTAGCCTCAAGGGGGATGTTAGACACCAGTGGAGATTAGGGGGTGTTATACACCACACCGGATGAGAAGAGGCATTATCCCTGAGGGGGGTGTTAGACACCACACCAGAAGAAACAAACCGTTAGCCCAGAGGGGAAAATTAGACACCAGACAAGATGAGGGGGCGTTAGCCACCACACTAGATGAGATGAGCCATTAGCCCTAAGGGGGATGCTAGTCACCAGAGGAGATGAGCCGTTAGCCCAGAGGGGGATGTTAGACACCACATCAGAGGATAAGGAGCTGAGTGTATGTTCTCTTTCCATTACTTTTGATGGTTGCTGTCTAATAAAGCAAGGAGAGAACTCTAATTAGCGACACCAGAGGCAGTAGCAGCAGCATGGGCTATCCATCTGATACCTCTCCCCTTCTGTATCCCACCACTGCTACTACCGTAGATTATACCTGGGGTCGTATGTATCAAATGTATCAGAATAGAAGAACTGAACCTCATTCACTGTGACTTAAAATGCAAAACTGATCCTAAATGAGCACTCATATGAGACGCTTTATGAATACCGGTTCTGTTCTCGTATTGCTGTCTAGGACCACCATGGGCACGGCCGGCTCGCTCATTAGGCGGGATTAGGCGGCCGCCTATGGTGGCAGATTGGCGAGGGCAGAACTTTCTGAGCTAAACTGACCTAGTCTCACCTCCAACAACAACACATAAAACCTCACATAATTCTGTCCCAAAACAATGACAGTTTGTCTCAACCAGTTGCGTAAGGGATTTTTAGGTGAGTGTTGATGCCACCCGGTAATAAGCAGTGACCATTTTGTTAAAGGCAGGGGCGCAAAATATTTTGCTTGTCAATTTCCAGCGTACCTCTCCAGGGTACTGTTGGAGCAACGCATTGCTGTGGCGCTCCACCAACGTTCCGTCCCAAAAAATATTCTAACGTAAATCATGTAGCTGATACACTATATAGAGTTTGTGTCCTTTTCCATAGGCTACAGGTTGAAGATACAATGTAATGAGATGGACACTTTTTTACATCATGCAGGTTTCTCCGATCAAATAGCCTAACCTATATGACACCTAATCAAATAAAAAAATGTGCTGTCATGTTAACATATTCTAAAAACAGGACTGGTCAAGTTAAAAGGACAATATGGAATGGACAATCACAATGGTTGTCCAGGAGTTTCACCCCATTGTCATGATCAGTGGTTTCAAGTTTATATCTGTACATTTTTGACAAGCTGATCGTAGCGATAAAGAAAATACTTCTGCATTTGTGCTGTGTAAGCGTTGCAAGTAGGATCACGATAACTTCTGATAAAGTTGGGTAGCTGATATCCAGGGCTTAAATAGCACATTTATTAGTCACAGGAATCAGGACTAATAAAGCCAATGCAACGGCCTGTTTTACAAATGGTGGGCCTACCACATGGATGGGCATTCATAAATTTGGATTGCGGGCTGACATGGTAGGCTACTCCCCAGTAAACACAAGCCAATGTCTTTTGGACGTCTCTTTTTGGTCCTGTCTAGACCAACGTCTTTTTTGGGGGTGTTTTACAAATGATAGGCTTACCCCAGATGGAAATTCCTAAAATTGTATTTCAGGAAACACTGTAGGCTGTACCTCAGTAAGCACGGATCAATGGCGATGCCTTTTGGACGTCTTTTTTTTGGTGCAGTCCGGACCGGACTTGATTTCCACATCCACGGACATAGATTTTAGGCACAGGCCGGACCAAATCTGAACCAATCATACACGTCTGTGTTTGGTTCAGATTTTGTCCAGTCTGGACCAGCCTTCATTTGGCCCAAACATAGACGTCTATAAATTACAGAACCAAAAATGTGCCTGATTTCAACAACCTGAGAAATACATATTTTCAACATCTGGAAAATAAGTATTTTCAACTTTCATTCAGAACTGAAAATTAACCTGATTTCAACGTCCGAAAAATACGTATTTTAAAATGTCCAGAAAAGATGCCTTTTCAACGTCCTGGAAAATATGTATTTTAAACATACGGGAAATACGTCCTTTAACCTTTCATTCAGAACCTACAATAAACTTAACTTCAACATCTGGAAAATACGTCTTTTAGATTGCTGGGACTATTCTAGTTTTGTGGGGAGGTGTTTTCTCGTCTTGCCTAGGCTGGCAGATCGGCAAGGACCGGCCCTGACCAGAGAAAGTTGCTCACTCCTTTAACCAACCACGGGGAACACACAATGCCTTTGTGTGTTTTGAGAGAGATCTCCCCATCTCTAGTGTCTCTCTGTTTTGAGAGAGAGATCGCTCCCTCTCTAGTCTCTCTCTGTTTTGAGAGAGAGATCGCGCCCTCTCTAGTCTCTCTCTGTTTTGAGAGAGAGATCGCGCCCTCTCTAGTCTCTCTCTGTTTTTGAGAGAGAGATCGCTCCCTCTCGAGTCTCTCTCTGTTTTGAGAGAGAGATCGCTCCCTCTCTAGTCTCTCTCTGTTTTGAGAGAGAGATCGCTCCCTCTCTAGTCTCTCTGTGTTTTGAGAGAGATATCGCTCTCTCTCTCTGGAATTCTAACAGGCATAATAAAAAAAATGATGAAACTAAGAGTAACCCAGGCACTTACTGGGGAAAAAAAGTCTCTAAACCTTGTGGATATTAGTATTGACATTATTTGAGGTTGCCATGTGCATCCGTTGCCAAGAATAGAATTGGAGTGGCCAGGTTCATATCCATGTTAATGCATGTTGACATACTTTGAATATAACATCATACAATATTTCATGTATTTAATAATAGCATTACATTTACTATGGATAAAAATGATGCGAACAACTGTGGGAATTAGTTGAAAACACTTACATCAACTAATTCCCACAGTTGTTCACATCATTATTATCCATAGTAAATATAATGCTATTATTAAATACATGAAATATTATATGTTATATTCAAAGTATGTCAACATGCATTAACATGGATATGAACCTGGCCACTCCAATTCTATTCTTGGCAACGGATGCACATGGCAACCTCAAATAATGTTAGGACATTTCCTTCTTCTCTGATATCTTTTTTTGTTGTGGGTTTATTTCACACAGAAGTTTGGGGAATTTGTCAAGAAAGATCTACTGGCATCTGAATTAGCATAGACAGTGGGGTCCTAAATTATTAACACCCTTGATAAAGATGAGCAATAATGACTGTATAAAATAAATAATTCAAATACTGAGCTGTATTGTATGCTCAAAAACATTGGGAAATAATAGTATTTTATACTAATACTATTGCTCAGATGACACCCCTAAAGACTGGTGTAAATAAGTAGTTGTAAGTTTAGTATTTGTTCCCATACTCTGACTACATCAAGCTTGTGACTCTACAAACTTCTTAAATGCATTCGCAGTTCCTTTTGGTTGTGTTTCAGATGGTCAAAGATCATACCACCCAAGACATGCTAACCTCTGTAACTTTCTCACTCATCATTTTTCACAATTCATTCAGGATTATCCGTTATCATGGTAGCACCCACATGAATGTAGAAGTCACTTTATTTATAATAAAGGTGCCTCCAAAATGACTCAATACATTATTTAGCATTCATTTCTATTGGGCACAAAATAATCTGAAATATAACCAAAATGAACTGCAAATGAATCCAACAGGTCATTGCATGCAAGAAATATGGGACCAAACACTAAACTTTTGACTACTTTGTTTACAAGAATCTTTAGCTGTGTCAATCATTTTGACTCCTACCATTTTGATAATGACATGTTAAACAAAATCTCTTTCTCTGAGCAATAGTGAAAGAAACGAAGAAACGAACCGCCCTTGCTGTCTCTGCCTGGCCGGTTCCCCTCTTTCCACTGGGATTCTCTGCCTCTAACCCTATTACAGGGGCTGAGTCACTGGCTTACTGGGGCCCTCTCATGCCGTCCCTGGTAGGGGTGCGTCACCTGAGTGGGTTGATTCACTGATGTGGTCATCCTGTCTGGGTTGGCGCCCCCCCTTGGGTTGTGCCATGGCGGAGATCTTTGTGGGCTATACTCGGCCCTGTCTCAGGATGGTAAGTTGGTGGTTGAAGATATCCCTCTAGTGGTGTGGGGGCTGTGCTTTGGCAAAGTGGGTGGGGTTATATCCTTCCTGTTTGGCCCTGTCCGGGGGTGTCCTCGGATGGGTCCACAGTGTCTCCTGACCCCTCCTGTCTCAGCTTCCAGTATTTATGCTGCAGTAGTTTATGTGTCGGGGGGCTAGGGTCAGTTTGTTATATCTGGAGTACTTCTCCTGTCCTATTCGGTGTCATATGTGAATCTAAGTGTGCGTTCTCTAATTCTCTCCTTCTCTCGGAGGAGGACCTGAGCCCTAGGACCATGCCCCAGGATTACCTGACATGATGACTCCTTGCTGTCCCCAGTCCATCTGGCCGTGCTGCTGCTCCAGTTTCAACTGTTCTGCCTTCTTATTATTCAAACATGCTGATCATTTATGAACATTTGAACATCTTGGCCATGTTCTGTTTTAATCTCCACCCGGCACAGCCAGAAGAGGACTGGCCACCCCACATATGCTCTCTCTAATTCTCTCTTTTTTTTTCTCTCTCTCGGAGGACCTGAGCCCTAGGACCATGCCCCAGGACTACCTGACATGATGACTCCTTGCTGTCCCCAGTCCATCTGACTGTGCTGCTGCTCCAGTTTCAACTGTTCTGCCTTATTATTATACGACCATGCTGGTCATTTATGAACATTTGAACATCTTGGCCATGTTCTGTTATAATCTCCACCCGGCACAGCCAGAAGAGGACTGGCCACCCCACATAGCCTGGTTCCTCTCTAGGTTTCTTCCTAGGTTTTGGCCTTTCTAGGGAGTTTTTCCTAGCCACCGTGCTTCTACACCTGCATTGCTTGCTGTTTGGGGTTTTAAGCTGGGTTTCTGTACAGCACTTTGAGATATCAGCTGATGTACGAAGGGCTATATAAATACATTTGATTTGATTTGAATAGTATTAGTATAAAATAATATAATTTCCAAATTGTTTTGAGCATACAATATATGACAGTATTTATTTTATACAGTCATTATTGCTTATCTTTATCAAGGGTGTCAATAATTTCGGACCCACAAAGTACATCTTAATTAATAGTGAAAAACATAATTGTGGAGTGACGTGTAGAATTAGATAGTGCTGAATTAGGCATCTAGAAGCCTTTAAAATACATGTTCATATATACATGTTTTTTTCAATAAAAAGTATAGCCACTGGTCCTTAACATTTTCTAATATGCACTGCTCAAAAAAATAAAGGGAACACTAAAATAACACATCCTAGATCTGAATGAATTAAATATTCTTATTAAATACTTTTTTCTTTACATAGCTGAATGTGCTGACAACAAAATCACACAAATTATCAATGGAAATCAAATTCATCAACCCATGGAGGTCTGGATTTGGAGTCACACTCAAAATTAAAGTGGAAAACCACACCACAGGCTGATCCAACTTTGATGTAATGTCCTTATAACAAGTCAAAATGAGGCTCAGTCATGTGTGTGTGGCCTCCACGTGCCTGTATGAACTCCCTACAACGCCTGGGCATGTTTCTGATGAGGTGGCGGATGGTCTCCTGATGGATCTCCTCCCAGACCTGGACTAAAGCATCCGCCAACTCCTGAACAGTCTGTGGTGCAACGTGGCGTTGGTGGATGGAGCGAGACATGATGTCCCAGATGTGCTCAATTGGATTCAGGTCTGGGGAACGGGCGGGCCAGTCCATAGCATCAATGCCTTCCTCTTGCAGGAACTGCTGACACACTCCAGCCACATGAGGTCTAGTATTGTCTTGCATTAGGAGGAACCCAGGGCCAACCACACCAGCATATGGTCTCACAAGGGGTCTGAGGATCTCATCTCGGTGTACTGTACTGGCTTGTCTCCTGGTAGCGCCTCCATGCTCCGGACACTACGCTGACAGACACAGCAAACCTTCTTACCACAGCTCGCATTGATGTGCCATCCTGGATGAGCTGCACTACCTGAGTTGTAGACTCCGTCTCATGCTACCACTAGAGTGAAAGCACCGCCAGCATTCAAAAACATCAGCCAGGAAGCATAGGAACTTAGAAGTGGTCGGTGGTCTCCACCTGCAGAACCACTCCTTTATTTGGGGTGTCTTGCTAATTGCCTATAATTTCCACCTGTTGTCTATTCCATTTGTGAAATTTATTGTCAATCAGTGTTGCTTCCTAAGTGAACAGTTTGATTTCACAGAAGTGTGATTGACTTGGAGACACATTGTGTTGTTTATTTTTTTGAGCAGTTTATTTCCCTGTATAAGTTGATGTTATTTAAAAAAATTCAAACATTTATTTAACTAGGCAAGTCAGTTAAGAATAAATTCTTATTTTCAATGACGCCCTAGGAACAGTAGGTTAACTGCCTGTTCAGGGGCAGAACGACAGATTTGTACCATTTCAGCTCGGGATTTGAACTTGCAACCTTTCGGTTACTAGTCCAGCACTCTAACCACTAGGCTACCCTGCCGCCCCATAATGAGGTCTCAGATTTCACAGACTTGGTCTCAGACTTGGTCTCAGTGCAGCATGGTGAATTAAGTAATCAAACATGCTCCAGTGCTTACATTTCCAAACAATCAATCAATGTCCACAACCAAGTCCGGTTGTGGACCGGTTCCGACCGTCATTTTTGTGTACAGAGCGCTCTGTAAAGTGTGCAACATCAATAGCTTTATATTCTGCTAACGAGCTGAGCTTCACTTAAGCTCCCGCTGCCCGCTCTGATCTGAGACCAAGTCTGTGAAATCTGAGACCTAATTTGCATAGGGAATGGTCACATTTTCTGGCCTATCAAGACAAATAATCGATTTTCTCTGCCTGCCAGAGCATAGGTACTTTTAAGGAAATGAGAAACTCCATTGGAATCGTATTAATTCCCATTGTGGATGTTGCCCATGCATTGTCAATGGGCCGCGCGGTGCATTGGAGTCAACATGGGCCAGCATATCTGTGGAATGCTTTCAACGCCTTGTAGAATCCATGCCAGACTAATTGAGGATTATCTGAGGGCAAAAGGGGGGTGCAACTCAATATTAGGAAGGTATTCCTATTTTTTTGTACACTCAGTGTATGTTTGTCTTTTCATTGGCCAATGGGATTCCTATCTCCTCCGTTCTAAGTATCTCTAGCCAGAGACACAGTTCCACGTGGGTTATAGGGCAAAGGGCAAACCAGTGTGCATCTATTAATGTGTGTTTGATCTTGTTGTGATGTTCTCAGATGGATTTAGAGCTCTCAACATTAACATTTCATAGAACTGAAACAAGGCCACCTTCTCTTGGTCACAGAGTGACAAAATCACTTAAAGCTGAAGTTGTAACTAGTCGGCAGGCATTTGAATAGTGTCTCTGAGTACTCAGGATGCAGTGCAGAACATTCTCTGTTGTCAGTGATATGTGATGGTGTCAGTTTTATACTGTCACTAAATATGATCATATATATTTCACAGTGATAAGGTACAATCTTATAGATAGGCATTTTATAATTTGATTGTTACTATATTTAGAAAGCATTTCAATCCTTTCAAGCCCTATTTCCTACATCATATATCATCATATTTTTACTATGTAGGCCTCCTTGAGCTTATGTCCTCAAAAGTGAGTAGACCTCAGCAATTTATATTACCAGAAAGGTGAGATTTTCATCTTTCTTGGAGTATGCAGCATTACTAGTTATTGTTTATGGCCCTCTCATAATACAGTGCCTTCAGGAAAGCATTCAGACCCCTTGACTTTTTCCACGTTTTGTTACGTTACAGCCGTATGCTAACATTAATTAAGTAAAAAAATCCTCATCAATCTACACACAATACCACGTAATGACAAAGTGAAATCAGGTTTTTAGAACTTGAACTTGAAATTTGAAATTAAGCTCAGGTGCCGGTTTTAGCTAGCCGGCTAATTTTGAACCGCAGTCCCTGGGCAGGTTATTAAAACAATTACAATAACAATAGACAATCAATGAGCAGTGAGCACATGCAGAGCGACATAGGACAAGCAACATGTTGCATGCAGGCAGAGCAATAGCACAAAAAGCAATAAAACAAAATACATAAAAGCAACAACGTGTTTCCATACCTCACAAGGTACAGACAACAGATAACATGGAAAGCGACAATACACAGCTAGGGATTATGTTCACAAGTCTGATTGGCCTTTCACCATGTTTTCATGTTTTTTTGTGAAGGTGTGATAGGTGGTATACAGTGAGGGGGAAAAAGTATTTGATCCCCTGCTGATTTTGTACGTTTGCCCACTGACAAAGAATTAATCTGTCTATAATTTTAATGGTAGGTTTTTTTGAACAGTGAGAGACAGAATAACAACAAAAAAATCCCGAAAAACGCATGTCAAAAATTTTATAAATTGATTTGCATTTTAATGAGGGAAATAAGTATTTGACCCCTCTGCAAAACATGACTTAGTACTTGGTGGCAAAACTCTTGTTGGCAATCAGAGGTCAGATGTTTCTTGCGGTTGGCCACCAGGTTTGCACACATCTCAGGAGGGATTTTGTCCCACTCCTCTTTGCAGATCTTCTCCAAGTCATTAAGGTTTCGAGGCTGACGTTTGGCAACACGAACCTTCAGCTCCCTCCACAGATTTTCTATGGGATTAAGGTCTGGAGACTGGCTAGGCCACTCCACGACCTTAATGTGCTTCTTCTTGAGCCACTCCTTTGTTTCCTTGGCCGTGTGTTTTGGGTCATTGTCATGCTGGAATACCCATCCACGACCCATTTTCAATGTCCTGGCTGAGGGAAGGAGGTTCTCACCCAAAATTTGACGGTACATGGCCCCGTCCATCATCCCTTTGATGCAGTGAAGTTGTCCTGTCCCCTTAGCAGAAAAACACATCCAAAGCATAATGTTTCCACCTCCATGTTTGACGGTGTGGATAGTGTTCTTGGGGTCATAGGCAGCATTCCTCCTCCTCCAAACACGGCGAGTTGAGTTGATGCCAAAGAGCTCCATTTTGGTCTCATCTGACCACAACACTTTCACCCAGTTGTCCTCTGAATCTATCAGATGTTAATTGGCAAACTTCAGACAGGCATGTAATATGTGCTTTATTGAGCAGGGGGACCTTGCGGGCGCTGCAGGATTTCAGTCCTTCACGGCGTAGTGTGTTACCAATTGGTTTCTTGGTGACTATGGTCCCAGCTGCCTTGAGATCATTGACAAGATCCTCCCGTGTAGTTCTGGGCTGATTCCTCACCGTTCTCATGATCATTGCAACGCTACGAGGTGAGATCTTGCATGGAGCCCCAGGCCGAGGGAGATTGACAGTTCTTGTGTTTCTTCCATTTGCGAATAATCGCACAAACTGTTGTCACCTTCTCACCAAGCTGCTTGGCGACGGTCTTGTAGCCCGTTCCAGCCTTGTGTGGACAATCTTGTCCCTGACATCCTTGGAGAGCTCTTTGGTCTTGGCCATGGTGGAGAGTTTGGAATCTGATTGATTGATTGCTTCTGTGGACAGGTGTCTTTTATACAGGTAACAAGCTGAGATTAGGAGCACTCCTTTTACTCCCTGATGGCAGTGTGTTCCAGACAGTGGAAGCTCTCACAGAGAAAGCAGATTGACTAAAGGTGCTTTTCCTTAAGGGAAACTATACAGTCACCTCTCATGGCAGACCTTGTGGATCTGCTGCCATGGGTTTGGGTTTTCTGTTTAACAGAAGTACTAAGTGGAGGAGGAGCCAGGCCATTTAGGATCTTGAATACAAAACATGCGTCTGCACAAGATTTTTCCAACTCATGGAGCTCATGCTTTCTGAGGATGTAACAGTGATGATGGCTATTGGGCTTCCTATCAAGCACTTTGAGAGCGTGTTTGTAGACAGACTGAATGGATTTTAATGTTGTACAGCAAGCTAGTGAAGCAGTATGTTAAGTGGGGGAGTATCATAGATTTGAAGTACAGTTTTGCTACCTCTGTAGTCAAACAATGTTGTTTGAATCGGAAATTAGCTACAGTAGGTTGAATTTGGTTATTTTAGTTACGTTCTTCACCTGCTTTTTAAAAAAGAGGTTGGAATCAAGTATGATGCCAAGGTATTTAAAATTGGATACTACCATGAGCTTCTCCCCTGACACATAGACATCTGGCTCAGTAGTATCAGTTGCCCTCTTTCTGAAGAACATGCAGACAGGTTTTTTTTCACATTGAGAAGCAAACATGAGTCACTGAGCCACTTTGTAACCTGGACGATTACAGTAGTGAGTTCTTGTGCAGCTTGTTGTTTGCTCTTTACAATTCTTTTTTTCAGATCCTCATCGAGTTCTTTGCCATGATTTGCCATGTTGAACATCCAGTGACCAGTCAGTATGAGAGCGATGACACCAAATTTAACACACCTGCTCCCCATTCACACCTTAGACCTTTTAACAGTAATGAGTCACATGACACCGGGGAGGGAAAATGGCTAATTGGGATCAATTTTGACATTTCACTTAAGGGTGTACTCACTTTTGTTGCCAGCGGTTTAGACATTAATGGCTGTGTGTTGAGTTATTTTGAGGGGACAGCATATTTACACTGTTATACATACCGTACACTCACTACTTTACATTGTAGCAAAGTGTCATTTCTTCAGTGTTGTCACATGAAAAGATATACTCAAATATTTACAAAAATGTGAGGGGTGTACTCACTTTTGTGATATACTGTGTGTGTATGTATATATATACTCATATATATATATCTTTTCATGTGACAACACGGAAGAAATGACACTTTGCTACATATAAATATATATATATATATAAAAACACTTTTTTTGGAATATACCTTCCTTTATTATTCCCTGCAAACCCTACCGCCGCTCCTCCAATTGGAGTAAACTAATAAACAATAACACTTCGGCTTCTACTTCCAGCTTATTCATACAATACACATTTTACAGACACAATCCATTTCACAATCGTCATATTTTGTTTAGTTTTAGTCCTGGCATTCCTCTATTTCTGATGTCCATTCAGTTTGATTTCTATTTGCCATATATTTGTAACTGTGCTATTTCACAAAAGTTCTGAACCTATATGCATTTTACAGACCCCGTATGTTTTACATTGGTTATCTGGTTGTTATTAGTCCCAACCTTCAGCTCCAATCAACCCCTCCTATCTATCTATTTTCAATTTATTTTTAATTTGTATTTCTTTATTTAACCAGGTAGGCTAGTTGAGAACAAGTTCTGATTTGCAACTCCGACCTGGCCAAGATAAAGCGTAGCAATTTGACACATACAAAAACACAGAGTTACACATGGAATAAACAAAACATACAGTCAATAATACAGTAGAACAAAAGAAAACAAAAAGTCTATATACAGTGAGTGCAAATTAGGTAAGTTAAGGAAATAAATAGGCCATGGTGGCGAAGTAATTACAATATAGCAATTAAACACTGGAATGGTAGATCGGCAGAAGGTGAATGTGCAGGTAGAGAGACTGGGGTGCAAAGGAGCAAAATAAATAAATAAATACCAGTATGGGGATGAGGTAGGTAGATAGATGGGCTCTTAACACCATCCATATTGGATTTCTATTTGCCATATATTTCTCAACTGTGCTGTGATGCTTCACAAAACTACTGAACCTTTCTATTCTCATAGTTTCTACAGATCATAAATGAAAGATAACAATTTTTGCTACAGCAATTATTACATTATTGATCGATTGACTATGACTTTTCAAATCACCCAGTATTGCTATCTGCAACGTTAGCTCTAGGTAAATGTTGCAATTGTTCAGTCATTCCTGGACCTGTGACCAAAAACGAGCTACATATGGACAGTACCAAAATAAATGATGTAATGACTCAGCCTCCTCGCAGCAAAATCTGCAGAGCTGGGAAGATTGTATCCCCCATATTTAAAACATTGTATTGGTTGCAAGAATTTAGTATAATCATTTAAATTGAAAAATTCTAAGTTTTGAATCTGGCTTCGTTTTTCTGGTCAATTCATAAACCATGAGCCACGGAATCGGTCCATCAAATCTCTCCACAACTATTTTGGAATTTATATGGCACAGCTGTCAATTCTTTGGTCCAAATGAAACTGGTATATATTTTTATTTTTCACAATTTTCTTTAACCAGTTTTGGTCTTTAATGCAGAGCCGACAGACATGTTCCTCACGAAAAAGTAAGGAACTTGTCTGTCGGCCCTGCATTAAAGACCAAAGACCTTGCCTCTTCCATTTTTGTGGTAATGCCGCAATTAGTTGGTTGTAATTTTGGGTAGAGCAGTGATTTCCATATGTCTGTGTTAGCTGCATGTGTGTCAAAACTCCACCAGTCCTATTTATGATATAATTTAGAAAGATTATACTTTAACCTTTTAAAGGTGGCAGCATTTTCACTTTGGATGAAGTGCGTGCCCATAGAGAACTGCTTCCTATTCTGTCCCAGATGCTAATATATGCATATTATTATTACTATTGGATAGAAAACACTGAAGTTTCTAAAACTGTTTGAATTATGCCTGTGAGTATAACATAACTCATAGGGCAGGCAAACTTCCAAACAGGAAGTGGAAATTCTGGGGCTGGTTGATTTTCAACTCATCGCCTATTCACATCCAAATAAGACATGGATCTGTTCGCACTTCCTATGCCTTCCACTAGATGTCAACAGTCAGTAGAACTTGGAATGAAGCCTCTAGTGTGATGTGGGACCAGATGGCAGCTATTTGAGTCACTGGTCTGGCAGAATGCCAGTTCCTGGTTACGCGCAGTAGTCATTATATCGCCTTGCATTCCATTCCTTTGTAGACAAAACAAATGCTCTGGTTGGAACATTATTGGATATATATGATAATAACATCCTGAAGATTGATTCTCTACTTAGTTTGACCAGTTTATTCGACCTGTACTATAACTTTTTGAAGTTTTCATCCGAGTTCGCCTGGACCAGCGCCAGCTTTTGGACATGTGAACTAAACGTGCTAGCAAAAGTAGCTAATTGGACTCTAGTAATGGACATTATGGAACAAAACAATGATTTATTGCGGAACTAGGATTCCTTGCACTGCATTCTGATGAAAGATCATCAAAGGTAATGTTACGGTTTTCTAGGTGTGAAGGATAGTCGGACCAAAATGCAGCGTGTAGATTGCGATCCATGTTTAATGAATAACGTGAAACACGAATAAACACAAAACACTACAAAACAAAGAACGTAACGAAAACCGAAACAGCCTATACTAGTGAAAACTAACGCATAGACAGGAACAAGGACACTAAGGACAATCACCCACGACAAACTCAAAGAATATGGCTGCCTAAATATGGTTCCCAATCAGAGACAACAATAAACACCTGCCTCTGATTGAGAACCACTCCAGACAGCCATAGACTTTGCTAGATAACCCCACTAGCTACAATCCCAATACATACACACCAAAACCCCAAGACAAAACACACCACAATACAAAACCCCATGCCACACCCTGGCCTGACCCAATACATGAAGATAAACACAAAATACTTAGACCAGGGCGTGACAGAACCCCCCCCCCCCCCCTAAGGTGCGGACTCCCGAACGCACCTCAAAACAATAGGGAGGGTCCGGGTGGGCGTCTGTCCATGGTGGCGGGCGGCTCCGGCGCGGGACGTGGAACCAACTCAGTCAATGTCTTAGTCCCCTCTCCTCGCGTCCCTGGATAGTCCACCCTCGCCGCCGACCATGGCCTAGTAGTCCTCACCCAGAACCCCACTGGACTGAGGAGCAGATCGGGACTGATGGACAGCTCGGGACTGAGGGGAAGCTCGGGAGTGAGAGAAAGCTCGGGAGTGAGAGAAAGCTCGGGAGTGAGAGAAAGCTCGGGAGTGAGAGAAAGCTCGGAAGTGAGAGAAAGCTCGGAAGTGAGAGAAAGCTCGGGAGTGAGAGGAAGCTCAGGAGTGAGAGGAAGCTCAGGAGTGAGAGGAAGCTCAGGCAGGTAGGTAGATCTACCAGATCCTGGCTGGCTGGTGGTTTCAGCAGATCCTGGCTGACTGGAAGATCCTGGCTGACTGGCGGATCTGGCGGATCCTGGCCGACTGGCGGATCCTGGCCGACTGGTAGATACTGGCAGTTCTGGCAGATCCCGGCTGACTGGCGGATCTGGAAGAGTCTGGTTGACTGGCAGATCTGGAAGAGTCTGGTTGACTGGCAGATCTGGAAGAGTCTGGTTGACTGGCAGATCTGGAAGAGTCTGGCTGACTGGCGGATCCTGGCAGACTGAAAGATCTGGTGCTCCATGCTGACTGGCGGCTCTGGCTGCTCCATGCTGACTGGCGGCTCTGGCTGCTCCATGTAGGCTGACAGCTCTGGCGGCTTGTTACAGACTGGCAGCTCTGGCGGCTCCGTGCAGACTGGCAGCTCCTTGCAGACTGGCAGCTCCTTACAGACTGGCAGCTCCTTGCAGACTGACAACTCCTTGCAGACTGGCAGCTCCTTGCAGACTGGCAGCTTGGGCTGCTTCATGCAGACTGCCACTCTGGCTGCTCCATGCAGACTGGCAGCTCTGGCTTCTCCATGCAGGCTGGCAGCTCTGGCTGCGCTGAACAGGCGGGAGACTCCGGCAGCGCAGGAGAGGAGAAAGGCTCTGGCAGCGCTGAACAGGCGGGAGACTCCAGCAGCGCTGTAGAGGAGAAAGGCTCTGGCAGCGCTGGAGAGGAGGGAGCCCCCGTAAGGATGGGCCGGAGAGACAGCCTGGTGCGGGGGGCTGCCACCGGAGGGCTGGTGCGTGGAGGTGGTGACGGATAGACCGGGCCGTGCAGGCGCACTGGAGCTCTTGAGCACCGAGCCCGTCCAACCTTACCTGGTTGAATGCTCTCGGTCGCCCTGCCAGTGCGGTGAGGTGGAATAGCCCGCACTGGGCTATGCAGGCGAACCGGAGACACCGAGCGCAAGGCTGGTGCCATGTAAGCCGGCCCAAGGAGACGCACTGGGGACCAGATGCGTAGAGCCGGCTTCATGGCATTTGGCTCGACGCTCAATCTAGCCCGGCCGATACGCGGAGCTGGAATATACCACACCGGGCTGTGCACCCGCACTGGGGACGCCGTGCGCTCCACAGCATAACACGGTGCCTGCCCGGTCTCTCTAGCCCCCCGGTAAGCACAGGGAGTTTGCGCAGGTCTCCTACCTGGCATAGCCATACTCCCTGTGAGCCCCTCCCCAATACATTTTTGGGGCTGACTCTCAGGCTTCCATCCACGTCGCCGTGCTGCCTCCTCATACCAGCGCCTCCCCGCTTTTGCCGCTTCCAGTTCTTCCTTGGGGCGGCGATATTCTCCAGGCTGAGCCCAGGGTCCTTTACCGTCCAGTTCCTCCTCCCATGTCCATTTCTCCAGGTGGTGCAACCTCTCCCACTGCAGCTGCTGCTGCTCCTGCTGCCTCTGCCTCTCCTGTGGCTCCTGCCTGTTAACACGCTGCTTGGTCCGTTGGTGGTGGGTGATTCTGTTACGGTTTTCTAGGTGTGAAGGATAGTCGGACCAAAATGCAGCGTGTAGATTGCGATCCATGTTTAATGAATAACATGAAACACGAATAAACACAAAACACTACAAAACAAAGAACGTAACGAAAACCGAAACAGCCTATACTAGTGAAAACTAACGCATAGACAGGAACAAGGACACTAAGGACAATCACCCACGACAAACTCAAAGAATATGGCTGCCTAAATATGGTTCCCAATCAGAGACAACAATAAACACCTGCCTCTGATTGAGAACCACTCCAGACAGCCATAGACTTTGCTAGATAACCCCACTAGCTACAATCCCAATACATACACACCAAAACCCCAAGACAAAACACACCACAATACAAAACCCCATGCCACACCCTGGCCTGACCCAATACATGAAGATAAACACAAAATACTTAGACCAGGGCGTGACAGGTAAGGGAATATTTGATGTAATTTAGTTTTTCTGTTGACTCCAACATGGCGGAGAAATATATTTATGTCTGAGCTCCGTCTCAGATTATTGCATGGTATGCTTTTTTCGTAAAGTAAAAAAAAAAATCTGACACAGCGATTGCATTAAGAACCAGTGTATCTTTAATTATATGTAAAACATGTATCTTTCGTCAAAGTTTATGACGAGTATTTCTGTTATCTGACGTAGCTCTCTGTAATTACTCTGGATATTTTGGAGGCATTTCTGAACATGGCGCCAATGTAAACCGAGATTTGTGGATATAAATATGCATATTATCGAACAAAACATAAATGTATTGTGTAACATGATGTCCTATGAGTGTCATCTGATGAAGATTATCAACGGTTAGTGATTCATTTTATCTCTAATTCTGGTTTTGTGACTCTATCTTTGGCTGAGGAAAATGGCTGTGTTTTTTGGGATTTGGTGGTGATCTAACATAAATATATGTTGTGTTTTCGCTGTGAAACATTTAAACAATCGGACACGATGGGTAGATTAACAAGATGTTTATCTTTCATTTTCTGTATTGGACTTGTTAATGTGTGAAAGTCTAAAAATTATATCGAAAGATAAAGGTTTTTAATCAATTACTATATTTGAGTTTAACCACAATATTTGCTGTATTATTAGTTCTGTCTTTTCAGGTGGATTAAACTGAAATTTCAACCAACTTTCTATGGCTTGTTTAAAAAATAACAACATTTTGGAGACGATTTCATTTTCAAATAACCAAAAGTGAGCAGTTGTAATCTGAATAAAGGGAAAAATGCGATTCTTGAACATGAGGTGAGACATTCTTACTAATTTACTAGAGAACCATTTCGGATTTAAGTATAAGTTTTCTATGATTGATGCCTTTACTGAGATTTCTAATGCTTTAATATTTAATAGTTTCTCCCCTCCAAATCATATTCATTATATAAATAGCCCCTTTTAATTTTGTCTAGCTTGCCATTCCAAATAAAATTGAATATGTTTTGCTCATATAATTTCAAAAGCAGGTCGCTAGGTGTAGGCAAATCCATAAACAAATAGGTAAAATGTGATATGACTAAAGAGTTAATCAGGGTGATTTTTCCCCCACAAATAGACAGGTATTGTCTTTTCCATGGTAGCAAGATCTTATCTGTTTTTGCTAACTTTCTATTCAAATGTATTGGAGTGAGAATTTATTTATTTCAGGATCTGTATACCGAGTATGTCCACATCCCCATCAGACCATTTTATTGGTAAACTACACGGTAATGTAAAAGTATAATTTTTTTGTGAACCAATACATAATATAGTACACATCATAATTTGGTCTTAATCCAGAGAGGTTAGAAAAAGTATCTAGATCCTCTATGAGGCTGTGGAGGGATTCTATTTGTGGATTTAAAAGAACATGAATCATCAGCGTACCATGACACCTTTGTTTTTAAGTCATGGATTTCTAATCCCTTAATGTTATTGTTGGATCTAATATCTGTTTATTGTACAATAACATATTTAAAGTCATCCAACTACCTTGAGGATCTGTTTGGACAATTTGCACATTTGGATCAAAATTACTGTTAATTAATAACATCACCCCATCACCCCTGCCCATGGGAGAAATATATTTCACCCCCCAGTACATTTTCCACAAAACTTCATCTAAAATTGTTGAATGAGTTTCCTGTAAACAATAGATATTATATTCCTTCTCTTTTAGCCAGGTAAATACTTAGCCAGGTAAATACTTATTGTCTGCTAAGCCATTACAATTATAACTGGCTATACTTATTTCACCAATTACCATAATGAGACACAAGTTTCAATTCTATTTATCATAATATATATTTGTAAACGTACCATTAAAAAGTAACATGATGAGGGACTCTTTGTAGTTTTTAAGAAAGGTAGTCCAGCCCAAACACATCTTTAGCTTTAGAGTTCTTTAGTGAGCTAATAACCTTGTTCACCTCTGACTCAGAAACCTCCCTTGTGATGAAGACAGGTTGAGTGTCATTCCCTAGCACTGAGCCCAAGAAACCAGTAGAGGTTCTGTGTCAGTACCTTGTCAGAGTCAACAAAGTAGGAATTGAAGGCTGTTGCTATTTTGACTGCATCCTGTGTTAGTGTTACGCCCCTGAAAACAGGGGAGAAATAATCACGAGAGTGATACGGTGTTTTCTCAATTCAACTTTTAGTTCAATCATTTTACAAAAGTAACACATTACAAAACACATTATTAACAACGCACATGTTCATTCACAATCGACATAAAATGGCAGCTTCTCTCAGTACGATGCTAATTCTTCTCTACAACCGAGCAGGGCTCATATTACTCTCTGCAAACTTAACTCTAACTTCCTCAAGATGTTACTAAAACACACCTTAAACACTCTTAACGTTAGCGAGTTATAACATTTAAATTACTCTTTTATCATCAATAATGTACTTGAAAACAGGGGAGAAATACTCACGAGAGTGATACGGTGTTGTATTCTCAATTCAACTTTTAGTTCAATGAGAAAAGACCACGATTTCCCCAGGAATATGGGTGGAGACCAGAGCAATCGATCTCAGGTTCATAGATTAAGAGCATTTCGTAGATCACAGATTAACACTTTTAGGCACTACAAAATAAAGTAATCAATATAACATTTACACATTACTCTCACAATTCATACCCTTTGACAGATTTGAACTTTAACACAATTATATGAATGTTATCAATCTCTATCAACTAATACTGAATGCATCTTTATAACCTTAGATGTTTTAAGATCCTGACATACTATAAACTTACTAATACTTTTTGATCTATAACAGGCTATGAGTATTTCCTTTAACCTGTCACATTAGACTGTCATTCACATTGGAAATCAATCTTTTTGCGGTGTTACTATGGTCTTTCCCTGTTAACTTTTTTAGAATCTTCCAGATCAATTTAGAATTTCCCTTTGCTTCACCAATTATGTTGATAAAAAGGTTTGGGGTCCACCTGTGGTAAAATCAATTGAATGGACATGATTTGCAAAGGCACACTCCTGTCTATCTAAGGTCCCACAGTTGACATTGCCTGTCAGAGCAAAAACCAAACCATGAGGTCGAAAGAGCTGTCCATAGAGCTCCGACACAGGATTGTGTCGAGACACAGACCTGGGGAAGGGTGCCAAAAATGTCTGCAGCATTGAAGGTCCCCAAGAACACAGTGGCCTCTATCATTCTTAAATAGAAGAAGTTTGGAACCACCAAGACTCTTCCTAGAGCCGGTCATCCAGCCAATCGGGGGAGAAGGGCCATGGTCAGGGATGTGACCAAGAACCCGATGGTCACTCTTACAGAGATCCAGAGTTCCTCTGAGATGGGAGAACTTTCCAGAAGGACAACAGTCTCTGCAGCATTCCACCAATCAGGTAGAGTGGTCAGACAGAAGCCACTTCTCAGTAAAAGGCACATGACAGCCCGCTTGGAGTTTGCCAAAAGGCACCTAAAGACTCTCAGACCATGAGAAACCTGATTCTCTGGTCTGATGAAACCAAGACTGAACTCTTTGGCCTGAATGCCAAGCGTCATTTCTGGAGGAAACCTTGCACAATCCATACGATGAAGTGTGGTGGTGGCGGAATTATGCTGTGGGGATGGTTTTCAGCGGCAGGGACTGGGACTTAGTCCAATCGAATCCAAATCAAATTGTATTTCTCACATGCCTCGAATACAACCTTACAGTGAAATGCTTACTTACACGCCCTTAACCAAAATGCAGTGAAGAAAAATGAAGAAAAAAAGTGATTAGCTGTTCAGGAGTCTTATGGCTTGGGGGTAGAAGCTGTTAAGAAGCCTTTGGACCTAGATTTGGCGCTCTGGTACCGCTTGCCATGCGGTAGCAGTTAGAACAGTCTATGACTAGCGTGGCTGGAATCTTTGGCAATTTTTTGGAGTCTTCCTCTGACACCGCCTAGTATAGGGGTCCTGGGTGGCAGGAAGCTTGGCCCCAATGATGTACTGGGCCTTACATCACTGTCGGAGGTTGAGTAGTTGTTATACCAGGTGGTGATGCAACCAGTCAGGATGCTCTCAACTTTTTGAGGATCTGAGGACCCAAGACAAATATTTTTCGTCTTCTGAAGGGGAATAGGCATTATCATGTCCTCTTTACGACTGCCTTGGTGTGTTTGGACCATAATAGTTTGTTGGTGATGTGGACACTGTCGTGTCTCTGACAGATTAAATTATATGACAGGCTATTTTATCAAATCGATTACCTAAACGTTTGATTGATTACGTGATTGAATTAAACCGTGCAACAATTACTCTATAAACACAGAAGAGTGTTTATAGAGCTGCTGTCTTCCGAATAAACTCTTAAAGATCTGAAGATCTTTTATATCAATTGCAGTCAATTATTAATTGTCACCTGATTCAGTCTCATCTGAACGTCATAAAATGATTGGTTGTCTTCACAAACCCTGGCTAACAAGTTGAATCAGCAATACAAAAATTGGCTTAATTATTTATTTACTAAATACCTAAATAACCACTCAGAATTACATATACACAGGATGGATCATACATATATTACTAATCATGTCATAAAATAAAAAGTCCATAGTGGACTAAACCGATATGACGGCTGGTTACACAAATAAAGGGGGTTGGGTTTGAATCAAAGAGTGGGAAGACAGAGGGACAAAGGAGATTGGGTCTCTATCGGACCTTGAGAAGCTATGCTACCATAAATACAGAATCTTATTAATTCTAATAACCGCCCATTCGGAAAGATATATATTTACACTGAGCTGCGCTTCTATAGATGGGTCGAAGATAGAAGACTGGTTTGCCCAGCAGAGATCGCCCTTGTCCTTTATAGAATCTTTCTGGTCATAGTGTTGTAGAATGGATACGTTGAAGCACCATGCCTACAGATATGAGTGCTACAGGCCGGCAGTCATTTAGGCAAGTTACCTTGGTGTTCTTGGGCACAGGGACTATGGTGGTCTGCTTGAAACATGTTGGTTTTGCAGACTCAGTCAGGGACAGGTTGAAAATGTCAGTGAAGACACTTGTTAATCTGTCCCTGCGGCCTTGTGAATGTTGACCTTGTTTAACTGTCTTACTCACATTGGCTACGGAGAGCGTAATCACACAGTTGTCCGGAACAGCTGATGCTCTCATGCATGCTTCAGTGTTGCTTGCCTCAAAGTGAGCATAGAACTTATTTAGCTCGTCTGGTAGGCTTGTATCACTAGGCAGCTCTCAGCTGTGCTTCCCTTTGCAGTCTGTAATGGTTTGCAAGCCCTGCCACATCCGACGAGCGTCGGAGCCAGTGTAGTACGATTCAATCGTAGACCTGTATCGACGCTTTTCCTGTTTGATGGTTCGTCGGAGGACATAGTGGGATTTCTTATAAGCATAAGGGTTAAAGTCCAGCTCTTTGAACGTGGCAGCTCTACCCTTTAGCTTAGTGCAGATGTTGCCTGAAATCCATGGCTTCTGGTGGGGGTATGTACATACGGTCACTGTTGGGACAACGTCATCAAGGCAAAGGATCGAGGCAAAGATGAACGGAGCAAAGTACAGAGAGATCCTTGATGAAAACCTGTTCCAGACACTCAGACCTTAGACTGGGGTGAAGGTTCACCTTCCAATAACACAACGACCCTAAGAACACAGCCAAGACAATGCAAGATTGGCTTCTGAACAAGTCTGAATGTCCTTGAGTGGCCCAGCCAAAGCCAGGACTTAAAACTGATCGAACATCTCTGGAGAGACATGAAAATAGCTGTGCAGCAGCGCTCTCCATCTAACCTGACAGAGCTTGAGAGGATCTGCAGAGAGGAATGGGAGAAACTCAAATACAGGTGTGCCAAGCTTGTAGCCAAGAGGACTCGAGGCTGTAATCGCTGCCAAAGGTGCTTCAACAAAGTACTGAGTAAAGGGTCTGAATACTTATGTAAATGTGATATTTCAGTTTTTGTATTTTTTTTAAATAAATGTTCTAAAATGTCTAAACTTATTTTTTTAAATTATTATGGGGTATTGTGTGTAGATTGATGAGGGGAAAAAACAATTTAATCAATTTTTGAACAAGGTTGTAAAGTTACAAAATGTGGGAAATGTCAACGGGTCTAAATTGTTTCCGAAATCACTGTATGTAATAACATTTGGGTATGTCTTTTTAGGCAGAAATGTACATTGTAGGTAACATTTAACAATAAAATAGTGCACTACTTTTGACCAGAGCCCTTTTGGCACTGTTCAAATGTAATTTACTAGGTAGGGAATAGCGTAAGATTTGGGACACAGCCTCTGTCACGTACGATGGCTGTGGAATCTCCCAGAGATGAGGCTGCATCTCAAAAGTGTTAAGTGGCTTCCTCTCCACATACCCACTTCGCATTTCCCCTGATTTCAGGACACATGCATAGCTGAAAGTAATGTATTGGATGCTTTATACCAGGGATTTGCTCTCATCTCTCCAGAAGGTGAGGTACAGTGGCTTGCGAAAGTATTTTTCCTTTTTTGATGCCTCACAGTCTGGAATTAAAATGTATTTTTGGGGGATTTGTATCATTTGATTTACACAACATGCCTACCACTATGAAGATGCAACATCTTTTTTATTGTGAAACAAACAAGAAATAATACAAAACTGAAAACTGGAGTGTGCATAAATATTCACCCCCCCCCCAAGGTAAAATCTTTGTAGAGCCACCTTTTGCAGTAATTACAGCTGCAAGTCTTTGGGGTATGTCTCTATAAGCTTGGCACATCTAACCACTGGGATTTTTGCCCATTTTTCAAGGCAAAACTGCTCCAGCTCCTTCAAGTTGGATGGGTTCCGCTGGTGTGCAGCAATCTTTAAGTCCTACCACAGATTCTCAATTGGATTGAGGTCTGGGCTTTGACTAGGCCATTCCAAGATATTTAAATGTTTCCCCTTAAACCACTTGAGTGTTGCTTTAGCAGTATGCTTAGGGTCATTGTCCTGCTGGAAGGTGAACCTCCGTCCCAGTCTCAAATCTCAAAACAGGTTTCCCTCAAGAATTTCCCTGTATTTAGCACCATCTATCATTCCTTCAATTCTGACCAGTTTCCCAGTCCCCGCCGATGAAAAACATCCCCACAGCATGATGCTGCCACCACCATGCTTCACTGTGGGGATGGTGTTTCAGGGTAATGAGAGGCGTTGGGTTTGCGCCAGACATAGCGTTTCCTTTATGGCCAAAAAGCAACATTTTAGTCTCATCTGACCAGAGTACCTTCTTCTATGTGTTTGGGGAGTCTCCCACATGCCTTTTGGCGAACACCAAACATGTTTGCTTATTTTTTTATTTAAGCAATGTTTTTCTCTGGCCACTCTTCTGTAAAGCCCAGCACTGTAGAGTGTAAAGTGGTCCTTTGGACAGATACTCCAATCTCCGCTGTGGAGCTTTGCAGCTCCTTCAGGGTTATCTCTGGTCTCTTTGTTGCCTGTCTGATTAATGCCCTCCTTGTCTGGTCCGTGAGTTTTGGTGGGAGGCCCTCTCTTGGCAGTTTTGTTGTGGTGCCATATTGTTTCCATTTTTTAATAATGGTTTTAATGGTGCTCTGTAGGATGTTCAAATTTTCTGATTTATTTTATAACCCAACCCTGATCTGTACTTCTCCACAACTGTTTGGAGTGCTCCACTTGCTTGGTGGTACCCCTTGCTTAGTGGTGTTGCAGACTATGGGGCCTTTCAGAACATGTGTTTATATACTGAGATCATGTGACAGATTATGTGACACTTAGATTGCACACAGGTGGACTTTATTTAACTAATTATGTGACTTCTGACTGTATTTGGGTGCACCAGATCTTATTTAGGGGCTTCATAGTAAAGGGGGTGAATACATATGCACGCACCACTTTTTGTTGTTTGTTTTATAGCATTTTTTGAAACAAGTAATTTTTTTCATTTCACTTAACCAATGTGAACTATTTTGTGTATGTCCATTACATGAAATCCAAATAAAAATCAATTTAAATTACAGGTTGTAATGCAATAAAATAGGAAAAACGCCAAGGGGGATGAATACTTTTGCAAGGCACTGTAGCAATGTTACACTATTGAGATACAGCACTAGTCATCACTTCAGCTCTTGTCGTACCCTGCTGTTCCTGCTATCCTGTTGTGTTCATTCCTGCCTGAACCATGACCCCTATCTACTGACCAACATTGCTGAGGAGGTGCAGCTAGGGTCATATTCTCCAGCCCCCTCACCCTGGTGGGATTACCAGAATTTGTCCAATAAGAAACACAAGTTTTCGTTGCAATAGTGTGCTGTAACGAGTAGGACCCAGTTGCTGGTAAGACAGGTTGCTTTCCAGTAGCAACAAGTAGTAGGAAAGGAGATACATAAGAATGAGAATTGGACTGGAATGATAAATCTATGCTGGTTAAGACTGTAAATAGGACTGTGTGTCTGAACAGGAAGGGAATTGGTTCTCATTAAGTACTTGGCTTTTGATTCAGACTGGCCATGCAGGGCAAATGTGGTATTGTCCCAAATGGCACTCTATTTCCTATATAGTGCACAATTTTTGACAATAACCCTATGGGCCCTGGTCAAAAGTAGTGAGTACACTTACTATATAAGGTATAGGGTGGCATTTGGGAAACACTCCAAATAAATCTTATTATTCTAACTACGTTCCTTTCGGTTTCATTCCTGTGGTGGTTTTGTCAGTCATTTGTAATCATGTCATGTACAATGTCTGTGCCTATTTTCCCTAGTGGCTCTCCTGTATTCCACACCAACCTTTTGAAGAGGGAACAGGACCACATCTTTGGATTGTGAATGAGTCGTTTTCCTTTCAGTGTATTGAGTGTTTTGAACTGTTTTTAGTAGTGCTGTAAACAGGTAAACACTGGGTTACTGTAGCCCAAGGTATGGTTCAAGGTTTTCTTCTTAAAGCTAACTCCCTGAATATTGTATTTTATTGTAATGCACTGTATTGTGTTTTAAACAATTTTCAGCCACTAGGTACCGGGATCTTTTTAGTAGTGCTGTAAACAACCAGGGTTATGGTAGGCCAATGTATGGCTAAAGTTCTTTACTTAAAGCAAACTTATTGCTTGAACATTGTACATTTTATTATGTTGGACCAGTTCATTCAATACAGAATAACAAATCACAAGTTACAGTAACTGACGTTTATGCACCAATTATGCATAATTTATGCATTTAATCATACATTAAAATATAATAGAAATATATATTTCTACTGTTAGAAGTCAACTGTTAACAAATTGATTATTATGGATATGAATGATGAAACATTATGTTATTAGGTAAAGCATCAAGAATGTCAGTGGTTTACTAAAACAGTCACTAATTCCATAGCATACTGACCTTTAATATAGCTTAACCTATTTGAAGAATTAAACAATTTAAAAGTAATGTAAAAGCATCAATAGGTCAACTGTGGTCATAAAATTAAAGGCAAAACACTCGAGGGGTTGAAAATGAAAATGGGGGGGAAAATAACCCTAACCTTCTTTACCGTGAGGGGTTAAGCCATTACAGGCAGACGCCGGGGTGATAATCCACCAAATGGGTTTAAACACTTGAAAGCTGCTGCTACATGCATCACACTTGAACACTCGCCAGATAAAAATGATGTGTCCCAAATGGCACCCTGTTCAGAATATGGTGCACTACTTTTGACCAGGGCACATTGCAATCTGGTCAAAAGTAGTGCTCTATGTTGGGGACAGGGTGCCATTTGGTACACAGCCCGGAGAACCTGCTCCTGCTGGTGTAATAAAAGTGGACAGCTTGATGATGTAAGGTAGCTTTATGATATTATCCACACACTACGCCACACCACACCACGACATACCGACAGTTTCCTCATTGGAAAAAGATGAGAGTATAAGAGGATATGTCTGACCTGCATTCCACCACAGAAATGTGTAGTTTTCAGAATAATGTTAATAACTTCTTATGGCTGCAGGGGCAGTATTGAGTAGCTTGGATGAAAGGTGCCCAGAGTAAACGGCCTGATCCTCAGTCTCAGTTGCTAATATATGCATACTATTATTAGTATTGGATAGAAAACACTCTGAAGTTTCTAAAACTGTTTTAATGATGTCTGAGAGTATAACAGAACTCATATGGCAGGCAAAAATGTGAGAAGAAATCCAAACAGGAAGTGAGAAATCTGAGGTTGGTATATTTTCAACCCAGGCTCTATTGAATTCACATTGGGATATGAATGATGCACTTCCTAGGGCTTCCACTAGATACCATCTTTAGAAACTTGAATGAGGCTTCTGCTGTGTTGTAGGACAGAATAAGAGCTGAATGAGTCAGCTTACTGGCAGAGAGCCATTTCCTGGTCACGCGCATTCCACATGATATCGACTTGCTTCTGTAGACACAAAGGAATTCTCCAGTTGGAACTTTATTGAAGATTTATTATAAAAACATCCTAATGATTGATTCTATACTTAGTTCGAAATGTTTTTTCGACATGTAATAAGTTTTTGTCTCTTTGTTTTTGTCCAAACGCACAAACCCCATAGAAAATCTTTGGAGGGAGTTGAAAGTCCAAGTTGCCCAGCAACAGCCCCAAAACATCACTGCTCTAGAGGAGATCTGCATGGAGGAATGGCCAAAATACCAGCAACAGTGTGTGAAAACCTTGTGAAGACTTTCAGAAAACGTTTGTCTGTCATAGTTGAAGTGTATCTATGATGAAAATTACAGGCCTCTCATCTTTTTAAGTGGGAGAACTTGTACAATTGGTGGCTGACTAAATACTTTTTGCCCCACTGTATATCTATAATTCCATGTGTATAACTTGTATTATCATCTACATTTCTGATGAGTATTTCTGTTGAATCGATGTGGCTATGCAAAATCACTGGATGTTTTTGGAACTAGTGAACGTAACGCGCCAATGTAAACTCAGATTGTTTTTTTATAAATATGAACTTTATCAAATAAAACATTCATGTATTGTGTAACATGAAGTCCTATGAGTGTCATCTGATGAAGATCATCAAAGGTTAGTGATTCATTTTATCTCTATTTGTGCTTTTTGTGACTCCTCTCTTAGGCTGGAAAAATGGCTGTATTTTTCTGTGGCTTGGTGGTGACCTAACATAATCATTTGTGGTGCCTATGCCGTAAAGCCTATTTGAAATCGGACACTGTGGTGGGATTAACAAGATTACCTTTAAAACGGTATAAGATACATGTATGTTTGAGGAATTTTAATTATGAGATTTCTGTTGTTTTGAATTTGGCGCCCTGCACTTTCACTGGCTGTTGTCATATCATCCCGTTAACGGGATTGCAGCCCTAAGAAGTTTTAAGTAGGGGGATATCAACAAAAACTTAGGTGTGAGATATGTGGAAGTGTTCAGTATCTGTGACTGCTGGGGTACAGGTTGAGGAATTATTTCCTTTCTTTGGTATTCACTAAATAAATCCGAATCAGTCAAACAATGTCCATGGAACATCTCAGCATCTATTCAAGTGGAAAATATAAAATAACATAACATTACATAATATAACATAACATGCAATAAAACAATGCAATCCACGTGTAATAAGTTTGAGAATGTCTGTCTCTCTGTTGCTTTAGTGTTTCCTCTCCTCTCTCACTCCGGCTGGGAGTGATCATACCTGACACATAGCCTGCCTTTACTTCAGATCATTCCTCCAGCTAGTGCATCAGTAGTCTAAAGTGGACCATCATAGAGGAAACAGGAGCAGACCAAGCCTGCATCCCAAATGGCACTCCATTAGCTATATAGTGCACTACTTTGACCAGGGCCCAGACTTCTCTGGCCGAAAGGACTGCATTATATAGGTAATAGGATGCCATTTGGGATTCATCCCCAAGACAGGGCTCTGTTGCTCTGCTTGTCACTATATGATTTAATCACATTACTGCATTGTAGAGCGATCTGGCCATTTTCCCTTTCTCATCTCCAAATCTCACAGCCGCAACGCTATCCCATTCTCCCCAGTCCCTTGGGGGGAGAAAGGAGGGGGAGAATTGGGGAAGAGGGGGTACTTGAATCCTCATCCACATGTAGTGCTGTCAAATAGATGTTGCAATATACGGTATGCAATTCTTTAGTCGAGGGGACTAAACTTAATAAGAAAGTGTTAGCTCTGTATAATGTTGCACATACTTCAGATTAAGGTGAAGGCAAAGCCCTAAATCTCTGAGTTTCAAAGCTCATTGCTAGAGCTTTTTAAATGTGACCCTGACAAAACACAGGCAACGTTCCATTAATGAAGTGTTTTCCTGTATGGAATGATTTGGAGAAAAAAAATGAACCCTCAACCCTTCTTCATCATAGGAGTATTCTCATCCTTTGACCCCTGAAGCCCCTTGATGAGATTGCTACCTCGATGACATCCATACTTCAAAAAGGTCTAATTCATTGAGAACCCACACAACACATTTTCATACACTATTTACCTGTGAACATCATACATTCAATTAAGTATCTGTAAGGAGAAGAAACTTCAATGATTAACCCTCCTGCTGTGTTCCGGTCGAATTGGACCGATTTACATGTTTTCTCTCTGAAAAATGTAGTTAATTTAATCTGATTGTCATAAGGTGGCATGACTTTGTCCACACAGGGCATCTGAACACACAAAATACATTTGGATGATTTTCATTACATTTTGGGTGTGTAATTTAACTTTTGTACAACTGTGGTGTTCCCGGTTAAAAATGACTGGTCATTAGAATTGAATGGGTGAGGCTACAATTAGCGTATACAATTGAGTTCAGGCACATGCCCATTCATCAGATGGACACACTTCCTCTCGAAGACCCCCACATTCATGTGTGTTTGAGCACACACACGTCACTCCCCTTCTTGGCTTCCATGGCAACCCCCACGGGAACCTTTCTCCAATAGAATCTTTCCCCCACAGGAACCACAAGTGTTGGCATTCTCACAAACAATCGCAATGTTTCAATAATATATAACTTTTCTCGCAGCTCTGGTACATAAAGCTTTTGAGACCCTGCTAACAATTCATTCTGTGGCAGCACAATGACCAAACGATATACTGTATGAGAGGCTCTTGTTCATATCTTTGATCATGACACAGGCGAGGAGGATAGAGTCCTTGTTAAACTTTGACACAAAGGACTCTGTGATAAATAATCCGTACATTATTATTTTTTTAAACTCAAAAACTAGTTGTATGAGCTCAGGTCAACGAGGCCTACTGGCCATAAATAGCAAAGAGAAGTTCAAAACTTGTAATGTTCACAAGAACTTAAGTTGATAAAAAGATCTAACACAACATTAGGTGATAATATATGTATTATTATGGATTTATAATCAGCTATAATGGGGCGGTCATTTTAGACCGGGAACACAGAATAAAGTAACATGAAATGAACACAACAGGAGGGTTAATCAAGGTCATACTGCCTTATTTAGCGACCGGAATCACAAATATGCCTATTGAGTTGAACGGCACAACCTTTAACTTTCCTGTAAATATTTCTGCTTGTCTCTGTAGCCTCCACAAAGACATCTACAGCCTACAAAACAGTCCACAAAAACATCACCAGTAGGAATAAATCATCAATCCAAAAAAGGTAAAATAGCACAGACGTGGAACTGGGACTGAAAAACAACAGCTGTGTCAGGTACAGTGCATTCGGAAAGTATTCAGACCCCTTTGCTTTCCCATGTTTTGTTAGGTTACAGCCTTATTCTAAAATGAATTAAATTGTTTTCCCCCTCATCAATCTACACACAATACGCAACAATGACAAAGCAAAAACAGGATTTTAGAAATGTTTGAAAATATATAGAAAACAACCCCCCGAAATATCACATTTTCATAAGTATTCAGGCCCTTTACTCAATACTTTGTTAAAGAACCTTTGGCAGCGATTACATCCTCACGTCTTCTTAGGTATGATGCTACAAGCTTGGCACACCTGTATTTGGAGAGTTTCTCCCATTCCTCTCTGCAGATCCTCTCAAGCTCTGTCAGGTTGGATGGGGAGCGTCGCTGCACAGCTATTTTCAGGTCTCTCCAAAGGTGTTCGATCCGGGCTCTGGCTGGGCCACTCAATGACATTCAGAGACTTGTCCCGAAGCCACTCCTGCGTTTTCTTGGCTGTGTGCTTAAGGTTGTTGTCCTGTTGGAAGGTGAACCTTTGCCTCAGTCTGAAGTCCTAAGCGCTCTGGAGCAGGAGGGCCGAACAGACTTCCATTAACATCGACGGGGCTGACGGGGCTGAAGTTGAGCGGGTCGAGAGTTTCAAGTTCATTGGTGTCCACATCACCAACGATCTATCATGGTCCAAACACAACAAGACAGTTGTGAAGAGGGCACTACAACAACTTTTCCCCCTCAGGAGACTGAAAAGATTTGCTATGGGTCCCCAGACCCTCAAAGAGTTCTACCACTGCACCATTGAGAGCATCCTGACCGGTTGCTTCAACGCCTGGTATGGCAACTGTTCAACATCTGACCGTAAGGCACTACAGAGTATAGTGCAAACGTCCCAGTACATCACTGGGGCCAAGCTTCCTGAAATCCAGAACCTATGTACTACTCAGTTTCAGAAGAAGGCCCCAAAAATGGTCAGAGACTCCAGTCACCCAAGTCATGGACTGATCTCTCTGCTACCGCATGGTAAGCTGTACCGGAGTGCCAAGTCTAGGACCAAAAGTCTCCTTAACAGCTTATATGGCCAAGCCATAAGACTACTGACTATTTACATTGATCCCTCCCCCCTTTGTTTATACACTGCTGCTACTCGCTGTTTATAATCTATGCGTAGTCATGTTTTCGCTCTGTCAGTATGGGGTATTGTGTGTAGATTGATGATTTTAGTATAAGTCTGTAACGCAACAAAATGTGAAAAAAGTGAAGGGGTCTGAATACTTTCGAAAGCACTGTACATTCCAGTGCCTTTTTTCTTTTATCTATTTCATGCATTAAAAATATTATTTGCCATGTTGCAGGTAAGTAATGATTTCTTCCCAACTCCCAACTCGAATATAAGAATTAAATGCTGTATCTGCATATTCACTGTAGTTTTTTAAGTAGCTTTTTCTTTGCTTCAACTACTATTAACATGGTCGCTGTGGTTACGAACCCAGTGTGGATGGCAACCTGTTCTTGCCCTCTGACTGGTTTCAAGGTAAGGAAACATAAGCCTAAGTTATTTTGTAACTTGGATGGACTACCCCTTTAAAATAAAAACATGGTAACACTTTACTTAGTGGTGATCTGTAGCATTTGATAAAGCATTTATAAAGCATTTACATGCATGGCATGAAGAGTCATAATGCCCTACATATGTTTCAATACCCTTTGACTTAGGGTTGGATTCAATCCGTATCACTGAAGTTCAGCAATATAGTGTGATTGAAATGTAAAAGTCATTTCTGACTAAACCGACATATGCAGCGTTTACCGTAAATCCAGTCTGCGGTATTGCGGGAACATTGGCTTTGCATTTATATCGCCCTGTGGCACAGTTATTCAGCACTAGATTGAAACCAGCCCTTACATGGCAGTTGGTCAAATATCATAATTTTTTATTCATTCTCAGTAACGTGTGCTCAAAGGTCAAATGTTGCCCAACACCTATTCACTTCACAGCCGGTAGTGCTCTTTGATTGGTAGCTTCTAGATGAGCTTGGGTCTTTTGGACGGTATTTGCACATTCTGAAATACCATTCTGAAATACCAGCGTGGAATTATTTTGTCTCTTTTGCTGGATGTCACCTTATGTGTGAAAATAAGCATGTTCAATCGCCATGGTTTAGTCCTGATGGAGTGCATAATTCTGCTTGAACTCACCCACTCTCTCTTCCACACAAGGGCAAATACACACACATGCACTGATGCACACACTCACACACACAAAGCCACACACACACATTGATACACACACACACACACACACACACACACACACACACACACACACACACACACACACACACACACACACACACACACACACACACACACACACACACACACACATAAATAAAGTGATAGAAAGGCTTTGGATATGTTTGCAGCATAAAATTCCAGGTTGGGATTAATACAGTACTACTTCTGCTGCTGCTACTCCTGCTACTACTACTGCTGCTGCTACTACTACTACTTCTACTGCTACTTCTACTACTACAACTGCTGCTGCTGCTACTACTACTACTTCTACTGCTACTTCTACTACTGCTACTTCTACTACTACAACTGCTGCTGCTGCTACTACTACTACTACTGGTACTACTTCTACTGATACTACTACTACTACTACTACTTCTACTGCTAGTTCTGCTGCTACTACTACTACTGCTACTGCTGCTACTACTATTAATTATACTACTGCTACTACTATTAATTCCACTACTACTGGTACTACTGCTAATTCTACTACTACTACTACTAATTATACTACTACTACTGCTGCTGCCACTACCGCTACTACTACTAATTATTCTACAACTACTGCTACTACTGGCACTACTAATTATACTACTACCTCTACTACCGCTACTATTGCTAATTCTACCACTGCCTCTACTAATAATTACACTGCTGCTATTACTGCTGCTACTACTTCTACTGTTACTTCTACTACTACTACTACTACCACTACTACTGCTGTGGCTGCTATTGGTACTACTAATGCTACTACTACTACTAATACAACTACTACTACTAATTCTACTACTACTACTGCTGCTACTAATGCTACTACTAATTATGCTACTACTGCTGCTGCTACTACTGGTACTACTACTATTATTATTACTACTGCTGCTACTGCTACTGCTAGTACTGGTACTACTACTACTATTACTAATTCCACTACTACTACTGGTACTACTGCTAATTCTACTACTACTACTACTTATACTACTACTAAGCACATGACCCATGCACATGACCCATGGTCATGGTGGACATTCAGTATCACAGGGTATTTGTATTCAAAGTCCATTGGATAAAGCATAGACAATTATCTGAACCAAGACAAAAAGCAGCCATTGATAAGTGCAGACAGACATGCACAGGGAAATATTACAAGTTGGCCTTGAAACCCCTCAACAAGAATGAACAAAGTTACAGAGACACGATCACTAAATGATTGCATTATTTAAATGCCTCTACCTTGAAGAGAGAACGTTGTCATAAACTCCAGAGGGTATTCATGCACTAGCAGTGTTCTTCTGAGTATCCCAATTTGAATCATATTGTTTTCATGTATAGGTTTGCAGTGGTTTTTAAACGGACAACTTCCCTTCCTACCCTGTTAGAAAATGTGAACAATGGCAGCGGCGTCAATAAAGTCTATTAGAACTGAGAGTAATAGCTAGGTCAATATGACACACTGCTTGTTGGTTGTTATAGTCACACAAACACATATGAATACTTTACAACATAAGATGTTTTCTTTCAACACCACCTGCTTGTTAGTATATCTGTAATGGATATTGCTATGAATAATTGTTTACCTACTCCACTGTGCAAGGGTCTTTGAGTCAAAGTCCATAAAGTCCTCTACCTCTAACTGTCTCCCTTCCATGACACTCCATTTCCTGATCCAGCTTTGAGTACATGGGGTTTGCTCTTTGAGTGAAACGTCACCTGAGCGTTGTGTTCTACTCTACAGACAGAGGGCAATGGAGGAACCAGACATCTGGTTTGAAGTCATTTAAAAGGAATAGAGTTGACAAAAGGTTTAAAAGGTTTGAACTTTTATCTAGCTGTACAGAGACTGATTAGCTATAGGTCAGAGTTACCAACCTATTCCCTTCATAGTAGCTGACACCAAAATATCCTTCATTCACAGGGACGAACTGGTCATAGGGCAATTCTGGAAAATGCCAGATGGGCCAGTCCATTTTTAGGTCCATGTCTAAATTGGAGATTTTGTGCAACATTCTCATTACTTGGCTAAGTCTGGAACCAACAGGACCCTGAAGAGCTTCTACCCCTAAGCCATAAGACGCTAAATAGTTAGTTGAATAGTTATAGTTAATACTTCAGTGAGCTAAACCAGGGTCAGACAGAGTGTTTCTTCGTAGTCTTAAACAAATCTACTTTGAAACAAAAGTATACACCTCACACACATGGTTATGGGTTTAAAACCTCTTGCGACGAGCAGTCCCGGATCCGGGATCGTAATTAAACAAAAGAAGACACCTGTACCATATATTGAAATGTATTCAATGTTGAGTTTGCATCCCAATATTACACTTTATATACATCACAGAAGACTGAAATATAACAAAACTGTTTGACATAGAAACACTGAATTATTTTTATTTTTTATCATGTTTATTAATTAGGAAATTATAAGAAAATATTATCAACATTCCACTATGAAGCCACTAGAGGGAGATTTGGTCATTTGAAAAGGGCTACCCAATAGCTACCTGGACTATCTGCATTGACCCTTTTTGTAATTCTTTTTACTCATCACATGCACTGCTGTTACTGTTTATTATCTATCCTGTTGCCTAGTCACTTTATCCCTACCTAATATGTTCATACATGTTACGGATACAGGTATTCTGTGTGTGTATCCTGTGTGTGTGTGTGTGTGTGTATTTCTTTTCTCTCCTTCTCCCCTCACAGGTGGCAATCATCATTCCCCAATAAGTCAACATGCAGTCATCAATCAGAAGACACACCTCATTTTCCCTTACCCTATCACTAGTTCGAACTGGGCGGACCACCCACGGTATTTTTGGTTGGTTAGTTAGCTTTATGGAAGTAGGCTAGTCTAGCTTAGGGGTATTTTTGGATATTTGTTTCTTTCCTTGGGTCCAGTTCAGCCCCTTTTTTCATGCCCCCACCCGCCTTTACCCTGTGTTTGCAAATAAACCCTGAGTGTTTGACGGTAGATAGTAGTTGTCTGTGGTTATTTCATTCTCACCGTTACTTTGTCACTATTACACTTTTAATGAGTTATGTTACTGGTCTTGTTACCATCCCCCCTAGACTGCCGGGCCAAAGGGATTCGTAACAATACAGAATCTACTTAAATTACCTTGTACCCCTGCACATCGACTCGGTACTGGTACCCCGTGTACATAGCCAAGTTATCGATACTCGTGTATTTATTCCTTGTGTTATTATTTTATCTTTATTTTATCTCTGCATTGTTGGGAAGGGCCCGTAAGTAAGCATTTTCCTGTTAGTTTACACCTGTATTTTTTATGAAGCATGTGACATGTAAAGTTGTATTTTATTTGATAATGGGGGCCTTCAAGTAGAAAATGGGCCGGTGTGATAAAAAAAATGTTTAAAAAACCCTGAATGTTATCCCTTTATTTCCTTCTATGTTATGACAGGGGTCATCGAGTATTAACCTGGCCAGGCCACATGAGCATTCATTACCAAAACACCATCCAATCCACTCACACCTCACCTATTCTTGTGCCCAGGACTACAAGAGATGCATGAGTTGTTTCTACTGAAGCATGCTGTACTAAAAACATGACTTATTCCATTTGAGGACTGGTCTAAACTCACTTGGTTGTCACTCAGCTTTAAGCGTATCAATTTGCATGGCTTGTTCTGTATTCAATTTCCGTCACTACCACGACTTCGGAAATGTAAAAAAAATAGACGTACAAAAAAGTTGCTTATCTAACTCAATTGAGAAAGAGACACTTTGTATTTTGAGAGTGTTTTACATTTTGGATCTTTCAACGGATCTAAAAGGCTGTTTGATATTCTTTGTCAGGCGAAATGTCACACTTTCATCTGTTGAATACATTTTTACAAAACATTAACTCCATTTCAAGATGACATGAAAAATATATTTTATTAATGGGGAAGGAATCTCTTGTAAGAATATATGGTTTCCCTCCCAGTTCCTTAGTACTTTTAACACTATGGTTATATCCCAAATTGCACCCTATTCCCTACATAGTGCGCTACTTTTCACCAGAACAATATGAGTCCTGGTCAAAAGTAGCGCACTATAAAGGGAATAGGGTGCCATTTGGAGGAAACACCTCATCAACGGTGCGATAGCCTTCGTGTCTCACCTCCGTGGGATTCTACTCAGTGGATGAAGGCATTTGCAAAATGTCAATAAGAACACAGTAAATGATCTACAAATCCTGGGGAGAAGCAGCTTCTGTCAAGTCAATACTTGCTGTTGTGTTGATTAATCGTCTTGCAGCGCTCTCTCTCTCTCAGTAGCCTATAATTTATGTAGAAGAGAAACAAGACCTTTGTTGATCCATGGCCCGCCAGATATCAGAGTGCACAGTGAGAAAATGTAATTACGGGGAAGATCTGCCACACTTTCTCAAAATTGCGGGGGCCTCATTTATTCATCTTATTTTTTTATTGATTGAATTTTCTTTTCTAATTTCAGGCGACAGGATCTTTGTGTTATTACGTCGTTAAAATGTTCCTGAATCAGTTTGGTCGTGACTTATTCTGTGGAATGCAATCAGTTCGGGGAGGTAGGGCCATGAATTTTGCATGAATTTCTTCTCCTTTTTTTGGGCTTCATATTCTTCAAGCTCTCAAAATGCAGATCAAGTCAACATAATTAGCCCGTGATTGCGCAATCATGGACAATTATTGTGCCCTTTTCATGAATCATTATACAATGCCAAATAATTGCATATGCTAATTACCATCATTTAGATTCTTTACATTCCTTCAAGTAACATGTCACATTCAAAGACACCTGTGGTGGGTGTAATAATAGCTAATTGCTGGTTTCTCACGGTTTCACTGCTGTGATATGCATAACATTTCTCACCTAAGCACATACACATCTAAAGGCTTGCCATCTAGAGAGGTATGTTTGCTCGACCCAACATTACTCAACCGGGGTAAGGTACAGAATTCCCTAGGTACTGATCTAGGATCAACTTCATAATGCCAAATCCTAACCTTAACCATTAGTGGGGAAAATGCAACACTGACCCAAGATCAGCATCTAGGGGCAACTTCACTATGTTCCACATTACTCAATGGAGCTGTCAAAACAAGTCCATTGTCCACTTTGAGTGCATACTTCATACAAAATGTGTGGTAACTGAATTGAGGACAGCCATAAGGTTACTAAGGCTACCTATGAAATGTGGCTACATCAACGTTTTGGATTTTGGAGTGGAACTGGTGCATTGGACCTAGACCCCTTGAAAGAGAAAAGGTACTTCGGCTATAAAAGATGCACAGGCTCTTGGAAGTAGTCAGTGGTCCAAAAAAGATGGTGTCAAGTAGCTTAAACCTTTAAATTGTTTTAAATATCTTTGGTGGGTTTTATTTTTTTATTTTGTTGATAGGACATTGAAGAGGAGACAGCAAAGGTAGAAGAGTTTGTGAATCAGAAGGGCTGGACCACGCAGGCCAACTTTAAACCTATCTGCACATTAGGAAACAATAAATAAAAGTCAACCTACACAAACATTATTCATCAATAGGTTATGTTTGACTAATATTTGAGAATGCAACCCAATTGGGAAGCAGCAGCATTCCTCTATATCCTATGCAAAACTTACATTGAAAATGCTGTGATTTATTCTAATTTAAACCAGTAGTGTCAAACATTTTCACATCCCTCACAACCCAGCTACACTGTATACGTAAGGAAGTATTTGATGTTTTCCTCCCTTGGAGTTTGCCGTGGAAGGCCCTTAATTGAATATTCACTATTCATTTACTGACATGTGTTTTCCAAATGCATATGTTTTCTTCTTCAACATCTGTCTTTATAGAAATAATATCAAGGGAGGAACTTTGTTGATAATTACACTGATAACTCATCAGTGAGAGGCTCTGGAAGGCAGTTGCTGAACGCCAGTTGCTGTTCAAACCTACAAACACACCCCACCAACATCTTCTCTTCCTGAGCCACGGACACTCATTAGCTAAGTAAGCCAATAAAAAAAGATGGAAGAAAAACACCTGTTTATGCATTGCTAAGATAATTACCCGCAGATAATGATCAGCCAGGAGGATGGCAAAGAAAAGTAGTTTAAGGACTCAATTACCGATGTTATGAAACGCGAGATCAAACTTAAAAGATGAATAATAATTTAGTGACTGGAAGGAAATAATCAGAGTTTGTGGTTTGTGTGGCAGTTGTGTACGTACGTAAGGGAGGAGAACAAAGGTCTGGTGTGGTCTGGACCCGTGGTTGGTCCTCTGGAGACTGGAGTCACAAAATGTCACTGGCTGATTTCCCATGGATAAAAGCCTGCCTTCCTCTCAGCCTTTTATTAATTACAAAAAAGTGGCAAATAACATAGGCCAATCAATTCTGTCTGAGAATCGCTTATGTGAAAGGTCTCATCTGTCGATCAGTGGTTATGGAATTTGTATTAAGAGAGTTTGAAGGGTCACAGAGACCTCTTGGGAGGGCAGGAGCAATCCTCTGGAGTTCTTCTGTGTTATTTCGATCCTGGTTATTTCGATCCTGTTAGTACCGCATTTGTCATAGGTTGTATAGGCAATGACAGGGATGTGTCATTCATGTTCAATGCACTGTACACAGAAACAAGATCCACTGGAGACAAGCAAATATATATTTTTTAATTGCCATGTGCAATATCAGATGTCTGACTGCTTAATGTCGACGTCCCATAACCTTGTTTAGTACAGTGTCCATAACAGACAGCCTGAGACTGAGGCTAATTAATAATTTACCAACATTAGTAGTAGTTAGTACAGTAGTGATTGATAGTGTGAATTTATACATCAATTTAATTACATTATTCAATCGTAGTTAGACTGGAGTGAACGTTTTGACCCAAACGTGTTATTCTTTTCAGTTTTTTGTTCCTTCATAGTTTTCACTCTTATCTTCCACTGCTTCCAATACTCTGACTTTATCTGTTTTTCTGACTTTGCAAGGAACCTGAGTCAATCTCAAGTAAGCTTTTCCATATGAGTACGGATTCTACCTCAATTAACTTCAATAGTTCTTTGTTGAAACAATCGTGTTGAGATGTTCCATGTAGAAAAATGCAACTTTGAGCTAGTCCTAATACATGACTTAAAGCTGTGGATCAGTTAGTAATCACTCTCATAGCGTGTAAGGTTTCTTCTGGAAACATCAGCAGATAGAAGGGAAAATAATTGTTACTGGGTTTAATTTCTTCCAGAGCAAAGTTAATCAATGGGAGTGCATGAGGTGCCGTTTAAAAATATAATTGTGAAATTAATTTGAATAAATTAAATGATTTGGTATGACGTTACTTAAAGGTGATTAGGACATTTCTTTTTAACAGGCCGCACATGCCCCTTTTCCACTCCCATTGATTTTAGCTAGCAGTGGCTAAAGTTAGTTGTGGATGTCTAAAGAAAACTGAACCATGGATTAGTTTTTCCTGGCCCATAGACTACTTTCAGGGTGAATAACCATGTACATTTATTTAGTTGTAAAATATTTATTTCCCTTTAAAGTAACTGTCCAGTGTTTAGATTTATATGAAATATTACCTATAATTAATTACAATTTGGGTTAAATAATTTTCCTTCACAATTTAAAAAAAATTAGGTATGTTAAAAAGCAGCTTTTCTGTGTTGGAGTGGTGTCGGTGTACCCCAATGACAATGGTTTGGGCGTATAGCAGTCATTAAAAATATTCAATGCTGATTGGCTGGCTCATCCTCCTCAATCATTCTTTAGGAGGAAGTAGTATTTTTTAATGGACTATTTGAGACAAGTTTGAGGTGGTGTTTTTTTCTCTCCAATTTATGCTTTGGCCACAAATGAGTACAGGATGAGTCAACACATTATTTGGGTATGCGATAACAGAATTTGGACTTTTAAAAGTGAGATTTTCCCTGGACAGTTACTTTAGACACACAGTTCAACGATGGAAAATGCATCTGCTTGAAAATATTTTGGTTATAGTGACACCTTGATTGGAGATATTCATCAGTTTTTGCTGGATCCCAAAAGAAAGATACAAAGATGAGCAGGACTGATGCAGACTAAACCACAAGACAGCAACTGTACTGCTTTTGCAGTTCTACAATTGCAGCCAGGCACCGGGGATGGAATGCAAATATACATTTTTTTCTGCATGCAGGAAGTATGCTGGACTCTCATCGACATACATACACTACACTGTATATATTTGTTTGAGTAGCTTTTTCCAAATCAAATGCAAGCAGTCTCGAGTGAGCATTTCCAAATATGTGTTCATCCAGTATGATACCCCTAGCAGGCTCAAAAGGTACGCCTGGTAAACAGTGGAGCTGTAGGAGGAGGTGCAGGATGATTTAAGATGGGAGTTGAGTTGGCTTGTAAACACAGCTCCAACCAACACACATTTGGAAAAAACTGAATCCATGAGAGGATTCCTTACGATTTCACATTTCAGTACCTGTCACGTCCTGACCATAGAAAGCCTGTATGGTAGAGTAGGTCAGGGCGTGACTAGGGGTTTTAGTCTAGTTTATTATTTCTATGTGGTGTTCTAGGTTTCATTTTCTATGTTGGTGTTTGTGTATGATTCCCAATTAGAGGCAGCTGGTAATCGTTGTCTCTAATTGGGGATCATACTTAAGTTGCATTTTTCCACCTGTGGGTTATGGGATATTGTTTATGTTTAGTTGCCTGTTAGCACTGCATTGTTAGTCACGTTTTGTTTATTCTTTATTTGTTTTGTCTTTGCTAAAGTTTCACTTTATTCTTTAATAAATATGTGGAACTCTACATACGCTACGCCTTGGTGCGACCATCATTCCAACGATCGTGACAGTACCACAACGAAGTGTGTTGTACTCGTTATGTTTGACCATAGCTTTATTTGAAACTATTTTATGAGTTGGGCAGTCCCACTCCTTTTGTATCTTATGAAGAGATCTTACTACAGTGTTGGAAAGACGGGGAGGATAGAAGGGTGAGTCAAAGGGCAGTTGCTAATCAGCTAAAATCTTAAAGTCTACAATGATGAGATTCAAACACGCAACCCTTGGGTTGCTAGTCATTCATGTTGTAAGCCTACCCACCCACCCCGACCAACGACCCTATTTTCCTGGATTTAAATGAACTCTAAAATGATACCAATATAGGTTGTCCATATTAGGACAGCATCAGTCATTATAACTATAATTATAATCAGTCATTATGAATGGTGGTGCTGGTCATTACCAAACAGGCAGGGTATGAACGGAGGCTGCATTAAAATACATTGGGAAGACATTTGGTTTATATATGACATACTTTGTTTATATTGGGGTCATGATTTTCAATTAGATCATCAACAAATGCCTTACTAATGACTGGAAAGTGTTACCCAACTGAGTCATCTAGTGGGAGAGGTATGAAGATCCCTGGTTGACTGTTTGTTGTATGAGCTAATGCTTCACTGTGAGGATGTTGGGGCAGCAGGTAGCCTAGTGGTTAGAGTGTTGTACTAATAACTGGAAGGTTGCTAGATTGAATCCCCCCAGCTGACAAGGTAAAAATATGTTGTTCTGCCCCTGAACGAGGCAGTTAACCCACTGTTCCTATGATGTCATTGTAAATAAAAAGTTGACTTGACCAGTTAAGTAAAAGTAATATTGATTTTGCACTGAAACATACAGGCCCTGATTAGTTCATATCATATTGACCAATAGTAATTATCTGAAGAAGTCATAGTACAGTAGGACCTCATAGACACAAATCTTAATGTTACAGATTGATCACTCAACTGAACTGGCAATATCAAACTGGGAAAGAAAACACGTCTAAATATTCAATAAATATATATTTTCTAAAGGTTGATGCGTTTTTAAGTGAAATTCAAAGTTACAGACATTTCTGTGTTCCAAACAACCTCCAATCCCGAAAACTCCGAATGCATATCTTCAAGACCCTACTATAGTTTTTTAAATTTGTACCTTTATTTAACTAGGCAAGTCAGTTAAGAACAAATTCTTATTTTCAATGACGGCCTAGGAACTGTGGGTTAACTGCCTGTTCAGGAGAAAAACAACAGATTTGTACCTTGTCAGCTCAGTGATATGAACTTGCAACCTTCAGGTTATTAGTCCAACGCTCTAACCACTAGGCTACCCTGTCACCCCAGTTAAGCAGAACCACCTAATCATCTCTTTTCAAGCTAAATAGTACAATTTGAGACAGAACAATGTGTCTCACTAAAAACGGTGGGCACTGAGTAACTGTAACCACAGAGGCGACAGACAGAAAAAAGTAACTTTATCCCTATCATTCAGTAGTCAAATCACAGTACACAAAAATGCTGGATTTACAGAGCTCCAGTGTAAACAACACAATATCAGCTAAGTATGGCAAGCCACAAAAATGAGAACAGTTCCGGCAGCAATAACACTGTATTTGGCTCCACAGCTATCTGCTCACACACACACACGTCAAGCTGCAAGTGTCACACATTGAATGGGAAAGTACAGATGTCCTTGACCATAAGAAAGAAACCAACCGTTTGTGAGTGAACAAAGCATTTGATACGTTAGCTCAAGTGAAGTAGTACAACAGTATGACACATCCACTTCTCCATGCATTTATCTGTGACCTGTGACTCAGTAGTGAACTTTCACAAGGCATACATCAAAAAGGCAAAACATCTCCGTTAGTCCAAAGTAAAGGAGCAAAATATAGAATATACTTAGATAACCAAAATGTATAATCCACTGAGTATTAAAGTAGTCCAGGTGTAGAGATATTAGACCTGCAGGTCAGTCCTTCAGTCAGTTGGCAAGGTGTTCCTTTTCATTACATAGCCTGCCGCTCCCTCCATCTTTCCTCAGAGGTTTCATTATCCATCTAAGGTTTTTTTCTCCCGTGGATACAAGAAATGCCTCTGGCAGTTTTTAACAATACCCCTTTGTGCTTCAAACCCCAACTGGGTAGCTGAACATAGTCCCAACAGTTTGTCTTTTTAGATGATAAACAGCAACTTTTTTACAATACTGGAATTATTCCACACAGATGTGTGAATAATACCTACATCTGCACGTTTTGAGGAAGTCCACTAGTCGAAACAGAATAGGGGTCAACAGCAGAGCAATGTTCATTGAGAAAGTGGACATTGATTGGCATCATTTTCGACCAATTGTGGCTCTCAAGGTTATGATGTTCTTTTGATGTTTTTTTTGTTTTAAGGAGCTTGTTTCAAGGAGCTTGTTTCAAGGAGAATACAGTCTATCCCATGTAATCAAAAGAACATGTACTGTGTGTATGTAAAAAGTATGGTACGTACAGTGTCCATATTAGTAGAGGACCAGAGTACAAACCAAACAAAAATATAGCACTGTACACCGGTCAGGCAGTGTTCCTCAGAGTGTCCAAAGGTGCTATCTTCGACCCATCCTGTCCGATCTATCCATACTGGAACTCTTTCTGCCATTACACATGGGTCTGCATGCGTTTCTGCAGCGGCCGCGTCAGGTCTGAGTTCTGCGAGGACGACTGCGAGTAGTGGGAGGAGGAGGAGGCGGCCGAGGCCTTGCTGTCCTTGTCAAACTGCACGTAGCCATCCTGTTTGCTGTAGCTGCTCACGCTGCTATCGCACTGCGTGTCGATGAAGGAGCTGGAGTCGCTGAGCGAGCCCCGCTGGAACTCACGCTCGCACAGCTCGATGGAGCTACTGCCCATGCCTAGCACGAAACGCTGGCTGTAGTCGTACAGGCGGTTGGGCCCGGCACCCAGCGTGCTGTAGATGTTGGTGAAGGACATGCCTGTGGGCACACGTTGCTTGCCCATGGTGGCTGAAGAGGAAGCCGAAGGGTTCCGGACTTCTGCTCCGCCGGTCTGGCTGGGGGCCATTGACATAGTCGGGGTGCCATGGTGCTCCTTGAAGGTATTGACGCTGTAGTAGCCATTTGTTGGATCCTTGTGGAGGAGACGGGGCAAAGACATAAACAGATGTGTTAATGTTAGGACAGGAGACATAAAATGGAAGGCATGTCAGTGCAGTGCAGTTACTATTTTGGTAGTTGTTATTGTGATTAAATCGATAACTCACTGAAAGATTAATGATTACAGTTTGAAAGAGGCACATCTGTTTCTTTATCTGTGTCATCATCAGTCAAACAGGGGAAATGTCAAACAGCACCATCTAATTTCTTCATTTTCTCTTTCATGATCCAGACATCTGCTCTCATTTGAACAGGAGAGAGTTAGGTTTCTATTATAAATAGCCTACATGTACTTAATGATGAAATATAAATACTCCGAGGCACCATCTATAGTGCCTTCAGAAAGTATTCACACCCCTTGGATTTTTACACATTTTGTTGTGTTAAATTGATTAAATGTAGATGTTGTGACACTGATCTACACACAATACCCTCCAACATAATTTATTTTTTACAAATGAATAAAACATTTAAAGCTGAAATGTCTTGAGTCAATTATTCAACCCCTTTGTTATGGCAAGTCTAAATATGTTGAGGAGTAAATATTTGCTTAACATGTCACATTAAAAGTTGCATGGACTCACTTTGTGTGTACTAATAGTAGTCAACATTATTTTTTAAATGATTACCCCACACATACAGTTAATTGTAAGGTCCCTAAACTAATTAGTGCATTTTATGCACAGATTCAACTACATGGATCAGGGAGGTTTTCAAATGCCTCACAAAGAAGGGCACCTATTAGTAGAGGAGTAAAAATTAAAACAGACACTGAACACCCCTTTGAGCATAGTTATTAATTATGCTTTGGATGGTGTATCAATACACCCAGTCCATACAAAAATACAGGCATCCTTCCTAACTCCTAACTCCACCAGGCCAATGGTGATTTTGAAACAGTTACAGAGTTTTAATGGCTGTGATAGGAGAAAACTGAGGATGGGACAATTACGTTGTAGTTACTTTACAATCCTAACCTAAATGACAGAGTGAAAAGAAGGAAGTCTATACAGAATAAAACAAATATTCCAAAACACTCATCCTGTTTGCAATAAGGCACAAGTAATACTGCAAAAAATGTGGTAAAGAAATTAACTTTTTGTCCTGATACAAAACATTTGCTTGTGGCAAATCCAACACAACACATCACTGAGTACCACTCTATATTTTTAAGCATGGTGGTGGCTGCATCATGTTATGCATATCAAATAAAATGTTATTTGTCACATGCACCAAATAAAACAGGTATAAACCTTACCGTGAAATGCTTACTTAGAAGCCCTTAACCAACAATGAAATTCAAGAAAAAGAGTTATGAAAATATTTACTAAATAAACTAAAGTAAAAATCTAAAAGTAACACAATGAAATTACTTAACAATAACGAGGCTACATACAGGGGTACTGTTACCAAGTCAATGTGCGGGGGTACAGGTTAGGGGAGGTCATTTGTACATGTAGGTAAGGGTAAAGTGACAATGCATAGATATGCTTGTAATTGTTAAAGACTATAGAATTTATTTTTGAATAAAATGAAATAGAGCTAAGCACAAGCAAAATCCTAAATGAAAACCTGGTTCAGTCTGCTTTCCAGCAGAAACCGGGAGACAAATTTACATTTCAGCAGGACAATAACCTAAAACCCAAGGCCAAATATACACTGAAGTTACTTACCGTGACGACATTGAATGTTCCTGAGTGTCCTAGTTACAGTTTTGACTTGAGTCTGCTTGAAAAACTATGGCACGACTTGAAAATGGCTGTCTAGCAAAGATCAACAACCAACTTGTGTCACGACTTCTGCCGAAGTCGTTGCCTCTCCTTGTTCGGGCGGTGCTCGGCGTTCGACTTCACCGGTCTTCTAGCCATCATTGATCCATTTGTTGGTTTTGTCTTGTCTTCCCACACACCTGTTTTCAATCCCATTCATTACATGTTGTGTATTTAACCCTCTGTGTCTTTGTCAGAGATTGTTTATTGTCAGTGTAGTGTTTTTGTTGTATAGGTGCGCGACGGGTCTTCGTACCCATATTTGTTTATGTTCTTTTCCTGTTTAGTGTTATGGAGCATGTTACTGGGACATTATTAAAAGACTCCATTTTACACTCCGTTTGACTCTCCTGCGCCTGACTTCCCTGCCACCTATACACATATGCCTGACAACTTGACAGAGCTTGAAAAGTAAAAAAATAATAAATGGGCAAATATTGTACAATCCAGGTGTGCAAAGCTCTTAGAGACTTGCCCCAAAATATTCACAGCTGTAATCGCTGCCAAAGAGGATTCTAACATGTATTGACTCAGGGGGTTGAATACTTATCTCATCAAGATATATATGTTTTATTTTTCATAAATCAAAATTTCAAGAATCAAAAATGACATTATTGTTGTCCAGTGTGAGGATGTTTCCGTAACTGTTTCTTCAATGAAGAAGTTGCATAAAAAGGGAGTTGGGTAAAGTTGCCCTTAGACACCGATCTTGGGTCAGATTTATATTTCCCAACTAATGGTTATGGTTCAGATTGGGGGAGGGGAAATTGATCCTAGATCTGTACCTAGGGGAAACATCACCCCGAACTGCATAAACAGAGTATAAACTTTGCCAGGCTTAATCAACAGGTATTTATGCCCTAATTCTATGTGGTCTAAAGCTGTGACAAAGCAACACCTATGTTTTCTCATGTATTCCAATACTTGCATTAATGTGACCAAATTCATATCTATATCAACAGCTATTTATTAGAATGATGAGACATCAAAGAAACAGGCTGATGTGTGCGACATGTGAAAAATAGATAACATGCTTTCGGGGTGTGAAATAGTCATCTCCCACTAACACGAAGAAATCCTCTTATCAGCTAATTAAATAGCCTTAATGATTCCACATGTGGGAGCAGCATATGTTGAATAATTGCAAAGCCAGTTCATTTTCAGTCACAACCTACGTGTGTAAAGTGTTTTCTTCTCTCTTTATGCTACTCCATTTCCTTTTTTGAAATGAACTGATTGTTAGATTCCGGGAGGAGGGAGAATGACTTTGCTTGCCAACATTCAAATGGATAAAATACAACATTTGCTGTCAGAGCAAGCAGACATCTTTGTCTGTACTTGTGGCTGGAGGCTATTACAAAGAACTCTATTAGCGATGGCAAGACAGAAAGGGTAGGTCCCTCAAGCGGCAGAATCTCAAGGGTGGGAATTGAATTCGCAGGATGACATCAGGAAGAGGAAGATCTATGAGAATATACTGTATATTAGCGGTTCACATCTGACCGGAGAGATGGAGAAGGTAACACATCTGACGCGAGAGAAGGAGAAGATAACACGTCTGACCTGAGAGATGGAGAAGGGGTCGCCTCACAGATAAGAGTCAGAGTCAAAGAGTCAGAGTTAAGCCTTTGAATGTGAAAGTGTAAGTCTGGCTTCCTAGAAGTTCCAATATCCCACATTATATTTGCATATCAGTGCTTTAAGGGATAGTTCATCTAAAATAAGGGATTGAGTGTGGCGCCGACAGACATGGAAGCTCTGCCTCTAGCTCCTAAGCGACTTTGCAGTATTATTATTGTTATTTCTTACATTACTAGCCCAGAATGTTTTTTGTGAACTTTTGGATATCAGAGCGACGGTAACGCACCAGCATTCTGACCAGAAATAGGACTTTCCCAAACTGGATCTGTTTGGCAATTTAACTTCTTGAGGGTATGGGGTAGGGGGCAGGATTTTCATTTTTGGCTGAAACACGTACCCATTTGAAACAGCCTATTTCTCAGGCCAAGAAACTAGAATATGCATATAATTGTTAGATATCGATAGAAAACACGCTAAAGTTTCTAAAACTGTTAAAAGTATGTCTGTGAGTATAACAAAACTGATATGGCAAGCAAAATCCTGAGGACAAACCATCCCAAAAAATAGCCTACCACTTTTTCAATGGCTATAACTTTTATTATAAGGCAAAGTCCTCCCATATTGCAGTTCCTAGGGCTTCCACTAGATGTCAACAATCTTTAGAAAGAGTTTCAGGCTGGTTTTTGGATAAATGAGCCAGAAATTGTAGTTTTTCTAGGTGTCTCCCATTTTGTCTGTCGTGTTTCCGAGCGCGTTCTTTGATATTTTTCTCCGGTAAAGACAATAACGATTCTCCATCTGAAATTGTATTGTTTATTTACGTATTAGGGTACCTAAGGTTTGATTATAAACGTTGTTTGACTTGTTCGGAAAAGTTTATTAGTAACGTTTGGGATTCATTTTGTATTCATTTTGATGGAGGGAAACTGGGTGGATTATTGACTGAAGCGCGCCAGCTAAACTGTGTTTTTATGGATATAAAGAAGGACATTATAGAACAGAAGGACCATTTGTGATGTAACTGGGACCTTTTGTAGTACCAACGGAAGAAGATCATCAAAGATAAGGCATTTATTATATCGCTATTTCTGCTTTTCGTGTCGCACCGGTCTGGTTGAAATATGTTTTTCATGGTTTTGTATGCGGGGCGCTGTCCTCACATTATCGCATGGTGTGCTTTCGCCGGAAAGCCTTTTTGAACTCTGATACAGCGGCTGGATTAAACAAAGCAAATATGAGGAAAAAGCTACCAAAATTCTGTCAACACATTGCTTATAGTAGTCGCGCTTCAAAAACTCTCGACCATTGTTACTCTCCCTGGCTAAAAGGCCCTCCTCCTTCGGCAAATCAGATCACGACTCCATTCTGCTCCTCCCTTCCTATAAGCAGAAACTCAAACAGGAAGTATCCGTGCTAAGGTCTATTCAACGTTGGTTTGATAAATTGGAATCCATGCTTCAAGATTGTTTTGATCACGTGGACTGGGATATGTTCCGGGTTGCCTCTGAGAAAAACATTGACGCATACACTGACACAGTGACTGAGTTCATCAAGAAGTGTATAGGGGATGTTGTTCCCACTGTAACTATTTAAACTTACCCAAATCAAAAACTGTGGATAGATGGCAACGTTCGCGCAAAACTAAAAGCAAGAAAAACTGCATTTAACCACAGCAAGGTGACTGGGAATACGATTGAATACAAATAGTGCAGTTATGCCCTCCATAAGGCAATGAAACAGGCAAAATGTCAGTACAGAGACAACGTGGAGTTGAAATTCAACAGCAAAGACAGGGGACTCCAGACAATCACAGATTACAAAGGGAAAACCAGCCACGTTGCAGACACTGATGTCTTGCCCCCGGACAAGCTAAACACCTTCTTCGCCCACTTTGGGGATAGTACAATGTCACTTATGCAAGCCGCTCCCAAGGACTGTGGACTCTCGTTCTCCGTGGCCAACGTGAGTAAAACATTTGAGCGTGTTAACCCTCGCAAGGCTGCCGGCCCAGATGGCATCCCTAGCTGGGTCCTCAGAGCATGCTCAGACCAGCTGGCTGGAGTGTTTATGGACATATTCAATCTCTCTCTATCCCAGTCTGCTGTCCTCACTTGCTTCAAGATGTCTACCATTGTTCCTGTACCCAAGAAAGCAAACGTAATCAAACTAAATGACCTTCACCGGATAGCACTCACTTCTTTCACCATGAAGTGCTTTGAGAGGCTAGTTAAGAACCATATCCCCTCCACCTTAAATGACACCCTAGACCCACTTACATTTGCATACCACCCCAATAGATCCACAAACGATGCAATCGCCATCGCACTGCACACTACCCTATCCCATCTGGAAAGGAGGAATACCTATGTAAGAATGCTGTTTATTGACTACACCTCAGCCTTCAACATCATAGTATCCTCTAAGCTCATCATTAAGCTTGGGGCCCTGAGAATGAACCCCGCCCTGTGCAACTGTGTCTGGGACTATCTGACTGGCTGCCCCCAGGTGGTGAACATAGGAAACAACACCTCCACTATGCTGATACTCAACATAGGGTCCCACAAGGGTGCGTGCTCCACCCCCTCCTGTACTCCCTGTTCACCCATGACTGTGTGTTCATCATACGGAGTAGACCTAGATGCAGCGTGGTATGTTTCCATCCTTTATTTTGGAATAGAAAACTTCAAAGAACAAAACAACAAAGCGAACAAACGAAACGTGAAGCTATAATACTGCTCACAGGCAACTATACATAGACAAGATCCCAAAAAGCACAATGGGGAAATGGCTACCTAAATATGATCCCCAATCAGAGACAACGATACACAGCTGCCTCTGATTGGGAACCATATCAGGCCAACATAGATATACAATTCCCCTAGATAACCCACCCACACCTCGACCTAACCAACATAGAGAATATACAGCTCTCTATGGTCAGGGCGTGACACTGTGTGGCCACACATGCCTCCAACTCATCATCAAGTTTGCAGATAACACAGCAGTAATAGGCCTGATTACCAACAATGATGAGACAGCTTATAGGCAGGAGCAAAATAACTTCTCCCTCAATGTCAACATAAGGATGGAACTGATTGTGGACAGCAGAGGTAGCACACTTACATCCACATCGACGGGGCCGCAGTGGAGCAGGTGAAAAGCTTCAAGTTCCTCGGCGTACATATCACTGAAAGTCTGAAACGGCCCACCCACACAGACAGTGTGGTGAAGAAGGTGCAACAGCAGCTCTTCAACCTTAGGAGGCTGAAGAAATGTGGCTTGGCCCCTAAGACCCTCACAAGCTATTACATGTGCACCATTGAGAGAATCCTGTCGGGTTGTATCACCGCCTGGTACGGAAACTGCACCACCCTCAACTGCAGGGGTCTCCAGAAGGTGGTGAAGTATGCCCAACGAATCACCGGGGACACACTGCCTGCCCTCCAGAACACCTACAGCACCCAATGTCACAGGAAGGACAAAAAGATCATCAAGGATATCAACCACCTGGCGCACCGCCTGTTCACCCAGTTATCAACCAGAAGGCGAGGTCATTACAGGTACATCAAAGCTGGGGCAGAGAGACTGAAAAACAGCTTCTATCTCAAGGCCATCAGACTGTTAAATAGCCATCACTAGATGACCTCCACCCAGTATCCTGCCCTGAACATAGTCACTGAATATAGTCCCTGTCACTAGCCGGCTACACCACCCGGTTACTCAAACCTGCACCTAAGAGGCTGCTGCCCTATGGAATAAGTGGTCAAGTAAATAAAGGAACACTGGTCACCATAATAATGTTGACATACTGTTTTACTAATTTCATATGTATATACTGTATTCTAGTCGATGCCATCCTATTCAACTATTGCTGTATATATACTATTCTATCCTATGTATTCAATTCTACTAAATATTTTATCCATATGCTGTCCATAATGTCGACACATCCCATCACATATATACAGCACCTGTCAAAAGTTTGGACACCCCTACTCATTCAAGGGTTTTTCTTACTTAACATTTTTTTCCCCACATTGTAGAATAATAGTGAAGACATCACAACTGTGAAATAACACATGAATCGTGTAGTAACCAAAAAAGTGTTAAACAAATCAAAACGTTTTTTGTTGTTGAGATTCTTCAAAGTAGCCAACCATTGCCTTGATGACAGCTTTGCAAACTCTTGGCATTCTCTCAACCAGATTCATGAGGTAGTCTCCTGGAATGCATTTCAATTAACATGTGTGCCTTGTTAAAAGTTAATTGTTGGAATTTCTTTCCTTCTTAATTAATGCATTTGAGCGAATCAGTTGTGTTGTGACAAGGTAGTGGTGTTATATATATATATAATGTTCATTTTACCTCCAGGTGCCTCCAGAACTTGTTCATGCCAATCAGATTAGATGGGTGCATCCCAATATTATATCATTTATCCTGAAGTATACACTTGTTCACTACTTCCCACAAATCTGAAAGCATTGGATTGCTGGAGATATGGGCCAGTGAAAGTTTCCACCATATTTTTTTTCAAATCAGTGAAGGGAAGTGAACAAGAGCACACTTTGGGAGGAGGGAAAGATAATTGGGGGACATAGCCAATAATTTCTCATGTTTGAATTGAAGAGATTGCCTCCAATTTAGACATGAACTTTTCCATCAATTCAGAAACTCTAACGTGGTTGCGGATGCCTAATGGAATTTAGAATGAATTAAGAACCACTCTACCTGCTTTTGACGTTTCTCCTCAATCCCTTTGAAATTCAATCTCTCGTCCATTCTTTAATCTGCATATTTCTACTTTCAGTTATATATAATGAAAATTAAGTGTTATAAGCGGGAGAGTGGTCTATCTATAATAGGGAAAACAAAATATACACGACGAAGGATTTGCAGGTACTCCCTTCTACTCTACCTTGACTTGCTCATGAGTGTCTTAATAGGCAGCCTTGTTTCATGCAAAACTCCTACTGGTTATTTTCAGAACACTCCAGTACTGTAGATCTAGAGAGATTCTCCTTAGAATAGATGTGGATTGTGATTGAAATAAGATTCCTTACATATGAGCAGAACATCAATAAGCCATTCTGTGTGGAAAAAGAAGAAGAAACAGAATAGTAGTACTAACTGAATAGAATACAAGTTCCTCCTAGAACTAGCATACGGTGTACATTTTAAGACATTCCTGATGCTGTATCACTGCCCCATGTATGCCTGGCTCTGTGCCCACTTTAATGTGCTAGAGAAGAAACAGAATAGGAGTACTAACTGAATATAATATATGTTTTTCCTTGAACTGTAGTGCAGTGTACAGTGCACATTTTAGGACATCCCTACTAATGCTGTATCACTGCCTTGTGTATGCCTGGCTCTATGCCCACCTTAATGTGCTGGAACTCCTTCTCTTCCTCTTGTAGGACTTCCAGCTGCTTCAGCACAGACTCCTGTGCCTGGAAGTCCCCACGCTCAATCTGAGACACCAAAGGGGCAGACATGTCACTGAATGGCTGTCTGATATTCTTTTACTATCAGCGGTGTAGTGGAGGGTAAACGCATGCAAACACTGTTTTTGTTTGGTTAATAGCATTTACATGCATATTTACATTAAATAAGCATGGTTGTCTGTTTTCAGGGTTAACCCACTTTAATTTTTTAATGCTACATCCCTGAGTAATATGCCTAAATTAGAGCTTTGGGTTACTGTGTTTGCAGTAAGTCTGTAGATAGATGTACTGTAGAATGAAAAATGTTCTTCAATGAACTGTTGATTAGAACATTTTCAATCAATTCAGATGTACTATCGATGGACTCGTAAATTACATGCGGAGAGGAGAGAAGAGTAGCGTTCAACTCACCATCATCTGCTTGATTGCTGTGTGCTCCTCTGTTTCCCGCGCTGAGTTGTGATCCTTGTGAACAATCTCCACCCGGATGTCGTTTTTTGCCAAACCCACTCCTTTGAGGTCTGTAGAGAGACAGGGAAACTGATTGGCACCACTGACAGAAGTCCTCTGGCACCGCATCATACCACATCCGAGCGGCTTTAAAAGCTGTGGCCCCTTAGATCTCTTGATGGGAGCTTGGAGAGTCCCTTAGCTCCACAGCCAGACCACAGAGAGCATCAGCATCATAACTTGTTCTTTGGTGGACTGGAACTATTCTACACTCCCACAGAAGTCACAGCTCATTACAAAACTGGGTTCTGCTTTATTTGAAGTGCATCTTATGTAGGCTTCATAAGCACTGCATAAATGGGTCACAAATCATTTATAACCATATTCCATGCTCTATAAAATATTTATAAATATGAACAAATACATTGGTGGGTATGTCACCCAGTTAAGCCACATTATGAATCTTTATAGAACATGATATAGGCTTAAAAATGAGCAACCCTTCAGTGCTAGGGCTATGTGTGCCAAAGAATACATTGAATACATGCATAATGCTTAACTCCTAACCATAAATACTCATGTGTGTAAATATTAACCACCGGCAGTTGACACAGGGTATGCCAGAAGCATTTATGAATGATTCGATTATAAGGTGTCATGTGCTGCTTATTTATGTGTTATGGACATTATATAGGGCACGGTATACCTGAGTGTCACTGAAATTGATGATAACTTTCATATACACTCATATCCTTATGTTGGCAGGATCCGTATTCCTTAAACAGACAGCAGTGACTGCTGTCATTCATGGACATTATACACATTAATATTTCTGTAGCACTTGTGCATGGCACTACTGAAATACACTTTATCGACAGCCTATGATATGGTAAGATCATATACATGGGTTACTTACTCTCTGTTTTAATTTTGCTTGCCAGGTCTCTCTGGCGAGAGGAGATGGATACGGGTAAGGAGGACATGACGAGGTGAACGTCTTCTGTGGTAAACAACAACAGCAACAACAACAACAACATGGTTAACAGCAGTCTACATTGACCGTGTATATATATATATATATATATATGAGCACTGTATCACTACACTCCAACAGCGGCGGTCAGTGCCGTTTAAGATGGGGGAGGACAATTTTGGGGTTTTAATGAGCATGGCCTTATTTCTATTACAGCATATTGGATGACTGTCATTCCTATTCCATTCAACCAGCTCAATGTAACATGGATAGGTTTAGGCTACTACATGATCCTCAACTGTTCCCTATACTCATCATAAGGTTGCTACAACCTAGCCTATGAATGAAAGTTTACAACATAGGTGCATACAGGTCGAGCGAAACATTTGAGGTGACATGGACATTATATTATTATTGCCTTTATCTAGCTAATATAGGGTTTAATCATTAGTCCAACAGTTGCAAACGAGAGTTTCTATTGTAGAAACAAATTCAGGTGTGTTTATCCCCGTTTTGTTCTGTTTAAGAAACATTTTTGAAAAGAATTGGTGGAATGAATATATCCCCTGTAAATACAGTTCGCTTTCATAACAGGCACGTTGTACTCCTTCTCACATCTATGCACTCTCCTCCTCTTACCTTTGCCCCTTGTCACTTGTGGATTTCAATGCACTGCATGTGACCAAGAGAAAAAACCTTTCCAAGCCAAACAATATCATAACTGCCACACACAGCCTACATTGTTGTCACCATATTAGGTAAAGTAACGTCGTAGTCAACATAGCTAATATAACTAACACGTTAGTAAAGCTGCTACAATCATGCAGTGACATTACAGTGTACAGTCAGTAAGCAGTTTTGCACTTACACTGGCGGGCCCCGGTGGACATAAATGAGTAAAACCAAAAGCTTACCCTAACTTGGAAGAGTTCCAGTTTTGTGTTGGATAGTCATAGCCAGCTTGCTAACATAGCATCCCTCTGTTTTAGCAGGGTGTTTGAGTAGGCTAAACTAGCTAGCTGCATTTACTAGTTAAGTAAGGGCAACAGAAAATGAAAACAAAAATGAAGAAATCTCTCTCTATCTCTCGCTCTTTCTCTTGGTTCTCCTTCATTTTGGAAGAAATTAATTTGTTCAAAACGGTTCACCTATTGTCTCTCTCTCTCTCTTTGAGTCAACTACTCACAACAATTTTTACACTGCAGTGCTAGTTAGCTGTATTTTATTATTTCAGTACTAGAGTCATTCTCCGATCCTTTGATGGAAGCTAGCTGTCCTCCGGCTACACCATGGTGCTACCCTACACAGTGATGCTGAGGCTACTGTAGACCTTTATTGCAAAGTAGAATGCTTCAATCAAATATTTGGTGAAGTGATTATATTTAGTATAGTTGTATCTAAAAAAAGGTAACTTTTTAAATGTTTTACAACTTTTATTTTTCTGAAAATCACGAGGAGTATGGTCCTCCCCTTCCTCCTCTGAGGAGCCTTCACGGCACTCCACTGTGTAGGCTGTGTTTTCTATCAGATAAGGATATTGCTTTAAAGGAGAAGTTTGCCTTTTTACAACCACTTCTCTATTTGTAATGTAAATGGCATGTTATAGAAGGGTACACACACCTTTTTTGTGATTTCACTTTTTTTGTTTTACAGTACTGTACCCCAAACAGCAAATCACCTTCTCATCCTTGTTGTGTAGTATGGGGTCCTGAAAAAACACGAACAAATGCTCCAAAAACACCCAAATACATTATTTTAGAAATGGCAAAGATCTCAGTATAGTGATGCAGGTCTTTAGATGTTGTACAAATGAAATTGTGTCATTACAAACTTTATCCGCAATGTTATATTCCCTTTTGCACGACTCGAGACGTTTCCCCTATCCAGCTGTTCCATTCTCTGTGTAGCCTGCTGCTACATGCAAGTGCCAAAATAAAGAAAATTGGGCGTTGTGCCACCACAAATGCATCTTTGGCATAGTGTCTGGAACTTCATGTGTGGAAGAACCGCATGCTTTATACTTTATATCCTTTATGTACTCAAGTGTTTTCTTTATTTTAGCAGTTCTTTATAGATTGGACAGAGAGGTATAGCCCGAGCCGCTACAAAATGGAATATAACGCTGTGGATAAAGTTTGGAATGACACAATTTCATGTGTACAACATCTAAAGACCTGCATCACTATAATGAGAGCTTTCTTAAATTATGTATTTGGGTGTTTTAGGAGCCATGTTTTTTCGGGCCACAATACTACACAATGTGGAGTGATTTGCTGTTTGGGGTAAGTTTCTCAAAAACGTGAAATCACAAAATGGTGACTGGACCCTTCTATAACATGCCATTGACACAAAAAAATGTGGTTGTAAAAAAATCTAATTCTCCTAATTCTCCTTTAAGGCACTAGCTCCCATCTAATGGGACATTTATACAATTGGGTGACAGACAGTGTCAAGCAAGAAATATTATGTTAGAATCTAGCTGCAGATAACTGAGCTTTCTCGGTCCTAAAATGGGCATGTTGGGCAATATATAGTATATATGATTTAAAGAGAGTAATGAATATACAAGTACCATAGTTTCAGGTTTAGATTTTTGTCCCATAAAATGTGTCCTCTCAAAGGATTTGACATGTGTTCTTACAGTGATGAGTTGATATCCTAAAACCATTAAGCTTAGCATTCCAATGCAAATCATTCTAAGCACTACAGAGCATTTTGATCTGCACAGATTGTACATGTAAAAACAACACCATTTGATTGTGAAACCAAGGGTGTCTATTGAACACTTTGACTGTCCCAGAAAGGATAGGTTTTAAAATGCACTTACTCCTCTGGAAGCGGGCACAGCAGAAGGCACCCAATGTGCCCATGAGGACAATGAGGGCGAGGAATGCCCCCACAGCCACTCCTATGATGACAGCCAATCGGAGGGACTCTGAGAAGACATGGATAAAAGACAATACGGTGGCCATATTAGGAGTCCTGATGAGACTGAGGCTGTCCTGATATAGGCATCGTACAGAGGTGGTTTCGTCATGCAGTTGAACTCGGGTAGGCCTACATCATGTGATATACACCAAGGCTAACACTTACTGTATGTTGAACTGTGTCCTTGCTAATGCAAAGGTGAACACAACTGGTGAATGGTAAATAGTGAAAACCTTTTACAGTACCATTTACAGCACGGACAATCTTGACACCCATTATTTACATTTACTTCAAATGGCTGAGAGGTTTACCGCATTGTAACAAATGGTGTCCTAAATGTTGTGAATAGGTTCATAGGCTGTAGGGGTTGATTTTTTAAACTGAGCTGTCTCAAAGATGAGTGTATAACCCTGTGGCTAGTCAATGTCTAGTTAATTAATTCAAGAGCATAGTTGACTTTAGTAAGATCTTCAGAATTACAGAATTGGCATTTCGACGATCCCTTTGAAAACAGATAGTTTGGAGCTTTGTAAGGGAGAAACCTAATAGATAAAAGGAGGAAATTAATGAAAGAAATCATCTCAGGTCAAATAAATATTTCAAAGACATCATATGTTAAGCTGTAACCAATTGAGACGTTGTAAATTAGATTACAAATTGGAGTTCTGAATACGTCTAAATGCCATTACAGGATTTCACAGATTGAAATTGTTGACATTTACCCAAGTAAACGGCTTATCATGGAGCCATTGCCCTCATGCATGAAGTAATCATGGCAATATCCTTAATCTCTCCCAGGCTCTTACAACTCTTTTTCTATTACTTTAATTTGCCCACTTTCTCTCAGACCCCAAATCTCTGTCTCATACACATACTCTCTCACACCTACCCACCTACATGTACACACACAGACCACACTGGTGGTATAACAAACACAGCTGTTCACTGCATAAACATTCTGAGAACATAAAAAAGTTATGACATAAAACATCTTTAACACTACCACAACAGTTGTTTAAATTTTTTTACCACATGGTACAATATGCCCACAGTTTTTCAGTAAAAAAAATGTCCAGTGTCTGGGATCATGTACACTACATGGCCAAAAGTATGTGGTTGTCGAACATCACATTCCAAATTCATGGGTGTTAATATGGATTTAGCACCCCCGTTGCTGCTATAACAGCCTCTACTTTTCTGTGAAGGCTTTCCATTAGATGTTGGAACATTGCTGCAGACACTTGCTTCCAATCAGCCACAAGAGCATTAGCGAGGTTGGGCACTGATATTGGGGAATTAGTCCTGGCTCACAGTCGCCTTTCCAATTCATCCCAAAAGTGTTGGATGGGGTTGAGGTCAGGACTCTGTGTAGGCCAGTCAATTTTTTCCACATGCAAAAAAAACATTTCTGTATGGACCTCGCTTTGAGCACAGGGGCATTGTCATGCTGAAACAGGAAAGGGCCAACTCCAAACTGTTGCCACAAAGTTGGAAATAAAAAATGTGTCTAGGATGTTACTGTATGCCGTAGCTTTAAAATTTCTCTTCACTGGAACTAAGTGGCCTAGCACGAACCATGAAAAAAAAACAGATCATTATTCCTCCTCCACCAAACTTTACATTGGGGCAGGTACACTATGCATTGGAGCAGGTAGCGTTCTCCTGGCATCCGCCAAACCCAGATTCGTCTGTCGGACTGCCAGATAGTGAAGCCAGAAAACTTGTTTCCACTGCTCCAGAGTTCAATGGCAGCGAGCTTTACACCACTCCACCCGACGATTGGCATTGCAGGTCTTTCGGAGCATGCAGTTGCATGGTTTGCTAACTATCTGTCTGATAGAACTCAGTGCACTCAATTTGATGGGTCTGTTAAATTGTCTGTCTTGAATGGTGTGCCCCAAAGCTCTGTACTTGGTCCTCTCTTATTTACTATTTATATAAATGATTTAGACAAAAATGTCCAAAATGCACAACTTCATTTTTATGCTGATGATACTGTTATTTACTGTTGTGCCTCGTCTCTTACAAAAGCTTTCCAGAACATGCAAACTGCTTTTTATACTGTTCAACATACCTTGTGTCAATTTAAGCTTATCCTCAATACTGACAAAACTAAACTAATGGTGTTTTCTATTGCAAGAAATAGACCTCTGAACCTTTCACCTGTCAGGGCAAGAAGATTGGGGTTGTAACCTCATCTTGGAATTTTAATTGATGACGGACTCTCTTTTAAATTGCATATTCAACAACTGCCACGTTCTGACCTTAGTTCCTTTGTGATATCTTTGTTTTAGTTGGTCAGGGCGTGAGTTGGGTGGGCAGTCTATGTTCTTTTTTCTATGATTTGGTATTTCTGTGTTTGGCCTGGTATGGTTCTCAATCAGAGGCAGCCATCAATTGTTGTCCCTGATTGAGAACCATACTTAGGTAGCCTGTTTTCACCCTTGAGTTGTGGGTGATTATTTTTCAGTTTCAGTGTTTGCACCATTTGGGACTGTTTCGGTTTTCATTTTGATTCTCTTGTTCTTTTGTATTTTGTATTCATTTTTCCATTAAATTACATCATGGATACATACCACGCTACATTTTGGTCCTCCGATCCATCCTACTACTCCTCCTCTTCAGAGGAGGATGAAGAAACCCGTTACAACAATTTACAAAACAATTGAAGCTGAAATTGGGATTTTATTTTAGGAAAAAGGCCTGTTTTTCTTCTGAAGCCAGAAGGAGGCTAGTATCAGCTACATTTATGCCTTTACTAGACTATGGGGATATTTTATATATGAATTCTTCCGCTCAGTGTTTGAGAACAATTGACACTCTTTACCATGGCACTTCGAGATTTATTTTAAACTGCAAAACCCTTACGCACCACTGCACTTTGTATACCAGGGTTGGCTGGCCTTCTCTAGTCACTCGTAGGCTCAGTCACTGGTATACTTTTATTTACAAAGCCATTTTGGGTTTTCTACCTTTTATTTGTGCATTTTTATTGTTCAGAAATGTGGTGGGTACTCTCTTCGTTCTCTGATTTTCGTGAATGAGCTACCTGATGCTAAGTGTACTTAATGTTTTATCGTGTGATCGATAAACTTACACAAATGCTTGGATTGCTTTCGCTGTAAAGCATCATTTCAAAATCTGACACGACAGGTGGATTAACAAAAGGCTAATCTGTGTTTTCCTATATTGTGATTTCATGAATATAAATATTTATAGCAATATTTATTGTATGTAGCGCTATGCTATTCAGCGGTTGTTGATGACACTTATCCCGATAGGGGGATTGCAGCCATAACAAGTTAAATAAAATAAATAAATTGCACATGGTGATCTTAGGCTTGTATGCGGCTGCTCTGCCACGAAAACCCATTTCATGAAGGTCCTGACGAACAGTTCTTGGTAGTGAATATTGCAACAGAGGACAGACAATATTACTTTTTGTGCTTTTCAGCACTCGGTGGTCCCATTCTGAGATCTTGTGTGGCCTACCACTTTGCGGTTGATCCATTGCTGCTCCTAGACGTTTCCACTTCACAATAACAGCACTTACAGTTGATCGGGGCAGCTAGAGCAGGGCAGAAATTTGATTAACTGACTTGTTGGAAAGGTGGCATCCTATGATGGTGCCATGTTGAAAGTCACTGAGCTCTTCAATACGGGCCAATCTACTGCCAATTTTTGTATATGGAAATTGCATGGCTGTGTGCTAGATTGTATTATCATTCAAATAAAATCCCCCCAAAATTCTATCAGTTTAATGTAGAGATATCTCTCTTTTGCATTGGATGAGTCTCAATCCACAGCATCTGCCGATCTCGCACATTCGCATCTGCGGTGAAGGGTGACAGAGCTAGAGTGTTATTTGTCAGACCATGAGACATCCCAAAAATCTGTATTCTCAGAAAATGATCTGTAGCGTCCGAATGATTTGGCCTGCAAACTATTATAGAAAGATGAGACTCTCACGAACTGTTCTCCGTTTTGTTCTATGACCCCCACAAGCATCTTGGGACTCTTCTGAAGTTGACACAGCCAATCTGCCATCTTCTGTCTGTAGCATCCGAACAGTTTGGGCTACACACTAATATGACCCCTCTGTGGAAAGGTGGACTCTCACAAATACGAACGTTGTAGTTGTTTTGCTTTAGGAGACCCACAGGCCTCACAATACTTTTCTGAAGGTCCCCGGTACCAGAGCCCCAACTTAGACAGGGCTTAAACTGTAATGGGTTCAAAAACAAAAAAATACTTTAACTATGAAATTCAGAAAAAAAATGTATAAAATTCCACACAAGAGACCACTAGAGGTACAAAGGGAGTTGATGTACCTTGTTCCTTCAGTCGAATTATCTCTGTGTCAGACCCAAAGCTGTTCCAGGCTGTGCAGTTATAGATTGTCTGGAAGTCAGCAGGGACAATGTTACTCATGGTGAGGGTGGAGATGACCCCCTCCTCAGTGCTCACTGTCTCCACCGTGTATCGGCCAGACGTCCCCGACTCCAAGACTGTCTCTTTCCACGACCAGGCCTGTGGCAGACAATGCAATGACAATTATACGTTACAATATAGACGGTACACAAGCACACATTAACACGAGCACATATGCTCGACGCACGCATGCACACACACACACACACACACACACACACACACACACACACACACACACACACACACACACACACACACACACACACACACACACACACATAAAGGGCATAATCCTCCTTTGGGTTTGTTAAATGCCTGTCAATGTACTATCTGCATACAAAGTCAGGTGTTACGTCCTAATTGGGACCCTATTTCCTATATAGTGCTCTAATTTTGACCATAGGTATTGGTCTAAAGTAGTATACTGCATAGTGAATAGGGTGCCATTAGGAACACAGGGATCACACCAATGACTCATCTGATTGCTTCAATTTGGGCCACTAAGCCTCTGCTAGTTTGACAGGGTGACATCTGTAAGCCCTCTGTGTCCTGGAGAGAGCCACATAGAGAGCCACATAGAGGGCGGCAGCCCTCCGTGTCCTCGAGAGAGCCACATAGAGACTTGAATTCGACTTGGAGCCTCAAGACTCGGGACTCAACATTAACTTGAGACTGATGACTTGAAATAATCTGGCCAGGTTTTGTAATGTTGTCACTCCGCGGATTAGCCTACTCTCCATGCAGCCAGAGACAGTATCCGCAGCAACGCCCTGCAACAGATTGTCTCGTGAAATGCACACTCGGCTCTCTGATTGGACCACCAAACTGTCAATCAACACAGGTCGTGTGAGCTACCGAACATATTTCTGATTTACTGTACAGCTAGGAGAGACCAGGGATGAGTGTAGCACTTTTAACCTTTTCCTCAGTTTCTCAGAGAACGTTCATGGTAGTATATTCAAAACTTGATACAAAAACCTACATCTGTCCTTTACAAATTGGTGTGGTTATTATATATGTAAATAAAACTGCAAATGCATGGTGTTGTCTTAAATACAAGTAGTAAAGTGTTACAATTTACTCCATGGTCTGGGTTAGTTGTAACAGTGCTTGGGGTGAATTGTAACAGAATGAAAAAGTACATAAATCATGACATGCAACTAATTATTGAACTCCTTTATTGAGACCATGAGAGAAACATTGCCATGTTTAAACATTTTGTTTGGCAGAAATAATCATCAATATACAGAAATAATAATCAATATAAATAATAAAATGTTTGCTATTTTACACTTCACTAAATGGTCTCTCAACAACTAGGCTAAACTAAACACCTGAACGTTTGTGGTGTGTGTGTGTGTGTGTGTGTGTGTGTGCGTGCATGTCTGTGTGTGTCTCTGTATGTGAATGTTCGACTTAATCAGAGTCACAGCTGTGACAATTGTCATGACGTTGGCCTGGGGTTAGGTTTATGACAGTCATAAATACCTCTTCCCCCCTTTTTCCTCTCTCTACCCTACTGAGGTTACATTTGCAAAACCCTTGGTTAACATAGAGATTCTGGGAACATCAGTAAGTGGGGGGAAATTAACTATATTGTGGTAACCCGAACAATTTAACTTATGCGGTGGTACTTAATGAATATAATGTCAGTTCGGTTGTCATCTGAGACATTCTCATCAATGATAAGATGACATAAACTCTATCGGATTCGTATGGAATTGTTGTTCAATTTAACTGTTTGAATATGAAATTATTTGTGATGGGATGAAATGTGATATTAGCTTCTAAAATGTGAGATGTGGGTTTTCATAAGATAGGGCTGCTCAATAAGTGGCCCGCCCTGTGAAGGAACATGGGCTATAAAACGTTTCAAACACGCCCTCCTCTCCCTTCCTATATAAAGCCTTGACGACAACATAACTTCCTGTTCCGGGGATGTAGGACGACGGTCCTATGCCAGAATGGTTCAGATAATAACTACAGAACGAAGCCAACATCAGTGTGAGCTTTGGTTGCAAATGGTATGAACTTTTAACTCTTATTCACTACAGAAGTGATATCTCCTAGCCGTTGAGTTAGCAACTGCAGCTGCAATCGCAGGTTAGGAAGGAACAGACAGAGTATCCCATCTACCACACAACGACATTACTACAACATATCCAATTGACCACCAGAGACATTCTTCAAAGGGCAAAGGACTCGGTTTGGCAACACGGCCTTCCATCTACCACCAACCTACTGAAGCACAGCTCAGAGTAAATATTTATTGCATTTTCCTTTTCCAAATGGGCGGTAATTTAGAATGCATAAGATACTGTATTTACGATAGCCCAGCTTCTTCCCTTTGTTCCTCAGTCTTCCCGCTCCTTCACTAAACCCAGCCCATTTTCTTTTGGGTAAAAAGCAGTCATATCTGTTCCGCCCGCAAGGGACGTTTTCCTTTATGACGTAATTTGTAATCAATTTATGATTAATTGTGTGTATGTGTAATTCTGTGTGATTAGTTAGGTATTTATTCATTAAATAATTAAACCCAATTTTGTATTGCTGATTCAACTTGTTAGCCAGGGTTTGTGCAGATAAAATAATTTACAACTTTCAGATGAGACTGAATTAAGACGACGATTGAAATTGACTGCTATTGATGTAAAATATTACGAGGTCTTTAAGAGTTTATTCGGAAGATAACATCTCCTGTAAATATTATTTTGTGGTGCCTGACTCTCTAGTTAATTACATTTACATGATTAGCTCAATCAGGTGATATTAATTACGGAGAAATTATTTTATAGAATAGCATGTGATATCACATGCTTGGAATTGTTAAAGTGCTCCATGCACACAATGCAGAAGTTTACCTCGTTGAAGGAATCTGAATCTTCTACTTCAATATGCTTTGTTTTGTCTTTTGTCTTAGGCAGGACAGTTTTTTGTTGTTGTTCAATGTGGTTTGTCTTGGCTTGCTTCTTTCCAGCTGTTTTGCTATGCAGGGCAATTTTTTAAGCCTTCTGAGTGCTTGACGTTTTATGCTCTGCTTCCAGTGCCTGCTTGATGGGTGTATTCTCCAAAATCTCTGTTTTTATCCTCTTCCTACCCCTTGTTGTAATTTTCCTAGGCCCTGCTTTTGGGAGGTACATCAACTGGGTTGATATCAGAAGAGTAATCAGGTGTTTACCAGCCACAGCCTGAGACGTGTGGGGAGGTGCCCTGTGAAGCGACTGGAGAGGTGGCCTGGAAGGCGGTTGGAGAGGGGGCCTGGATAGCAGTGGTCACAGTGGCCTGAGATGTGACTGAAGAGGTAACCTGGGAGGAAGCTGGAGTGGTGGCCTGGAAGGCAGCTGGAGAGGTGGCCTGGAAAGCAGCTAGAGAGGTGACCTGGGAGACAGCTGGCAAGGCCAGTGTGTCAGCTGGAGTACAACGATCAGTGGCAAGTGAGGGTGCAAAGTCACATTCCTGAAATATATCAGCGTTGTATGGACAAATGCCGATGCACCTGAACACAGCCTGTACATTGTTGGGTGTTGTGGCACCTGGAAGTGCTGTTTTGACAAGGCCTGGAATGTCATATATATAGTCATGGTCTTTCCGGGGTTCATCCGATCCAGGCATCCCTGGCAGAATTCACAATTTTCTTCAATGCCCTGTACACACTCCTGTCCAGGGACTGGAGCTTGTGTGAGCAGTGTGGGGGGAAAGAAAGCAAGACTATGCCAGAACTAAGATTGCAAAGACGGAGATGGCAGCATCGCCGTGACTAGCTCTTAGACAACTTTGCAGTATTTAATTATTTGATGTACTATTTTTTACATCAGGAAATATTTTGTGTCATTACATACAGCCGGGAAGAACTTTTGGATATTAGAGTGGCGGTAACTCACCAGAACTACCAGCATTACGACCAGGAATACGGCTTCACTCTCCCCAGAGCAATTGAACTTATCCAGAGGCTGACCCAAAACATTGCAGGCGGAGGAGAGGCACTCGAGAGAGGCACACTGCTGGTTCGACTTAGGAGGCATGCACACCACCCACCACTTCCGAGTATATTACTTGCTAATGTTCAGTCTTTGGAAAACAAAGTTGATGAACTTAGAGCAAGGATTTCTTACCAGAGAGACATCGGGGCCTGTAACATACTTTGTTTCAAGGAACATGGCTCTCTTGGGATACTCTGTCGGAGTCGGTAAAGCCAGCAGGATTCTCAGTACATAGCACAGACAGGAATAAATATCTCTCTGGGAAGCAGAAGGGCGGAGGGGTGTGTTTCATGATTAATGACTCATGGTGTAATTCTAGAAACAAACAGGAACTCAAGCCATTTTGTTCACCCGACCTAGAATACATCACAATTAAATCCCGACCATATTATCTCCCAAGAGAATTCTCCTCCGTCATCGCCACGGCCATTTACATCCCACCTCAAGCCGAAACCTTGACGGCCTTCAAAGAACTTCACTTGACTTTATGCAAACTGGAAACCACATATCCTGAGGCTGCATTTATTGTAGCAAGGGATTTTAACAAAGCAAATCTGAGGACTAGGCTGCCAAAGTTCTATCGACATATTTACTGTCCTACCCATGCAATTAAGACTCTCGTCCATTGCTATTCAAACTTCCAGAATGCATACAGGGCTCTCCCTCACCCTCCTTTTGCCAAATCTGACCACGACTCCATCTTGCTCCTCCCGTCCTATAGGCAGAAACTCAAACAGGAACTGCCCGTGCTTTATACTATTCAACGCTGGTCTGAACAATCGGAATCCACGTTTCAGGATGGTTTTGATCACGTGGACTGGGATATGTTCCGGGTAGCTGGCAAAATAATCTAGACATGTACACGGACACGGTGACTGAGTTCATAAGGAAGTGTATAGGAGATGTAGTACCCACTGTGACTATTAAAACCTACCCTAACCAGAAACCGTGGAGAGATGTTAGCATTTGTGCGAAACTGAAAGTACGAACCACCGCATTTAACCATGGAAAAGCCTGGTAATATGGCAGAATATAAACAGCATAGTTATTCACTCCGCAAGGCAATCAAAAAAGGTAAATGTCAGTATAGAGATAAAGTTGAGTCGCAGTTCAATGGTTCAGATATGGGAGAGGAAAACCAGCCACGTCGCTGAGACCAACGTCTTGCTTCCAGACAGGCTAAACACATTCTTTGCACGCTTTGAGGATAACACAGTGCCACTGACGTGGCCCGCTAGCAAGGACTGTGGGCACTCCTTCTCCGTGGCCGACGTGAGTAAAACATTTAAACGAGTTAACCCTCGCAAGGCTGCCGGCCCAGACGGCATCCCTAGCCGCATCCTCAGAGCATGTGCAGACCAGCTGGTTAGTGTGTTTACGGGCATATTCAATCTCTCCCAAGCCCAGTCTGCTGTCCCCACATGCTTCAAGATGGCCACCATTGTTCCTGTACCCAAGAAGGCAAACGGGACTATCGCACCGTAGCACTAACCTCTGTCATCATAAAGTGCTTTGAGAGACTTGTCAAGGATCACATCACCTCGCATGCTCAGCCCCGTCCTGTACTCCCTGTTCACGATGACTGAGTGGCCAAGCACGCCTCCAACTCAATCATCAGACGACACAACAGTAGTAGTAGTATCCTTCCTGTTTGGCCCTGTCCGGGGGTGTCCTCGGATGGGGCCACAGTGTCTCCTGACCCCTCCTGTCTCAGCCTCCAGTATTTATGCTGCAGTAGTTTGTGTCGGGGGGCTAGGGTCAGTTTGTTATATCTGGAGTACTTCTCCTGTCCTATTCGGTGTCCTGTGTGAATTTAAGTGTGCTCTCTCTAATTCTCTCTTTCTCTCTTTCTTTCTCTCTCTCGGAGAGAGAGAACAGCCATCACTAACACATTAGAAGCTGCTGCCTATAGGCATAGACTAGGAATCACTTGTGACTTTAAGGAATGGAACACTAGTCACTTTAATAATGTTTACTTATCTGGCATTACTCATCTCATATGTATATACTGTATTCTATACTATTCTATGGTATCTTAGTCACTTAATGTTTACATATCTGGCATTACTCATCTCATGTGTATGAACTGTTTTCTTTGCTATTCTACTGTATCTTAATCCGTTCCACTCGGTAATCGCTCGTCCATATGTACAGTATATCACAAAAGTGAGTACACCCCTCACATTTTTGCAAATATTTGAGTATATCTCTTCATGTGACAACACTGAAGAAATGACACTTTGCTACAATGTGAAGTAGTGAGTGTACAGCTTGTATAACAGTGTACATGTGCTGTCCCCTCAAAATAACTCAACACAGACAATAATGTCTAAACCGCTGGCAACAAAAGTGAGTACACCCCTAAGTGAAAATGTCCAAATTGGACCCAAAGTGTCAATATTTTGTGTGGCCACCATCATTTTCCAGCACTGCCTTAACCCTCTTGGGCATGGAGTTCACCAGAGCTTCACAGGTTGCCACTGGAGTCCTCTTCCACTCCTCCATGACGACATCACAGAGCTGGTGGATGTTAGAGACCTTGCACTCCTCCACCTTCCGTATGAGGATGCCCCACAGATGCTCAATAGGGTTTAGGTCTGGAGACATGCTTGGCCAGTCCATCACCTTCACCCTCAGCTTCTTTAGCAGGGCAGTGGTCATCTTGGAGGTGTGTTTGGGGTCATTATCAGTTGGAATACTGCCCTGTGGCCCAGTCTCCGAAGTGGATCATGCTCTGCTTCAGTATGTCACAGTACATGTTGGAATTTATGGTTCCCTCAATGAACTGTAGCTCCCCATTGCCTGCAGCACTCATGCAGCCCCAGACCATAACACTCCCACCACCATGCTTGACTGTAGGCAAGACACACTTGTCTTTGTACTCCTCACCTGGTTGCCGCCACACACGCTTGACACCATCTGAACCAAATAAGTTTATCTTGGTCTCATCAGACCACAGGACATGGTTCCAGTAATCCATGTCCTCAGTCTGCTTGTCTTCAGCAAACTGTTTGCGGGTTTTCTTGTGCATCATCTTTAGAAGAGGCTTCCTTCTGGGACGACAGCCATGCAGACCAATTTGATGCAGTGTACAGCGTATGGTCTGACCACTGACAGGCTGACCCCCCACCCCTTCAACCTCTGCAGCAATGCTGGCAGCACTCATTCGTCTATTTCCCAAAGACAACCTCTGGATATGATGCTGAGCACGTGCACTCAACTTCTTTGGTCGACCATGGCGAGGCCTGTTCTGAGTGGAACCTGTCCAGTTAAACCGCTGTATGGTCTTGGCCACCGTGCTGCAGCTCAGTTTCAGGGTCTTGGCAATCTTCTTATAGCCCAGGCCATCTTTATGTAGAGCAACAATTATTTTTTTCAGATCCTCAGAGAGTTCTTTGCCATGAGGTGCCATGTTGAACTTCCAGTGACCAGTCAGTATGAGGGAGTGTGAGAACGATGACACCAAATGTAACACACCTGCTCCCCAGTCACACCTGAGACCTTGTAACACTAATGAGTCACATGACACCGGGGAGGGAAAATGGCTAATTGGGCCCAATTTGGACATTTTCCCTTAGGGGTGTACTCACTTTTGTTGCCAGCGGTTTAGACATTAATGGCTGTGTGAGTTATTTTGAGGGGACAGCACATGTACACTGTTATACAAGCTGCTTTACATTGTAGCAAAGTGTAATTTCTTCAGTGTTGTCACATGAAAAGATATACTCAAATATTTACAAAAATGTGAGGGGTGTATTCACTATTGTGACATAATGTATATAGTCTTAATTCATTCCTACTTAATTTGGGTATATGTTGTGTAATTTGTTAGATATTACTGCACTGTCAGAGCTAGAAGCACAAACATTTTGCTACACCTGCAATTTTTATTTAACTAGGAAAGTAGGAAAGTTAAGAACAAATTCTTATTTTCAATGACATCCTAGGAACAGTGGGTTAACTGCCTGTTCAGGGGCAGAATGACAGATTTGTACCATGTCAGCTTGGGGATTTGAACTTGCAACCTTCCGGTTACTAGGCCAACGCTCTAACCATTAGGGTACCCTGCCGCCCCAATAACATCTGCTAATCACGTGTATGTGACCAATAAAATTTGATTTGATTTGAGTGCCTACAGAAATCAAAGGTAGACCGGTGAGCTGGGGTTGTCAAGGAGAAGGACCACTTTTTTCATTCTCCTGCATCCATCCGGATCCATTTCCACTTCCAACACATCCGATACAACGTGGTTGTGGTATCCTTCCCGTACAACGTGGTCGTGGTATCTTTTGCATGGGAAAAATTGGGGGGAGTTTCCTATTGCATTTATAGCACATGTCATTGACACTAGCGTACCCTTTCTGCTGAGGTGATTGCGCCAACCTGTTTGGTGGCACGTTTCACGACCATTCTATCAGGTGTTTGTACAGTGATTATACTCGGACAACTTGTTTCCTGTGTCCACTAAAGTAGCCTACGCGAGGAAGCTCTCTGGACCCCTTCTCCAGTAGCTACTTTCTCTCTTTTCAGAATCTGTACAGCGACACATGACATATGTCATACTTTGCAACAGATCTAATGGACATCCCCTGCTCTGCTACATCATTTGATGCTCTTTTCAAAGTGCGGAAAGGTACTCTCCTGTCTGTTTCTTTTCCATGATCTAGGCATGCTGAAAGTTAAAGAAAACTTTCAGTTTTAATTGGGTTAGTTGTAACATTTTCTCACAAATTGGAACTACAAAGTAGTTGATAGCATCACAAAAACACATTTGGTCAAAATAATTACTTTCTTGCCTCAAAATCAGATTTATGTCAATAGAATCTGCAGAGTTTATCACAGGGACTTGCTTTTTCACATGAGGGTGTCACGCCTTGGTCTTAGTGTTTTGTGTTTTCGTTATATATTTGGTCAGGCCAGGGTGTGACAGGGGTTTACGTGTTGTATTCGTATTGGGTTTTGTAGGCATTGGGATTGTGGTTGATTAGGGGTGTGTCGAGTGTAGGCATGGCTGCCTGAGGCGGTTCTCGATCAGGGTCAGGTGCTTCTCATTGCCTCTGATTGGGAACCGTATTTAGGCAGCCTGAGTTTCCACGCTGCCTGTTTCCTTCTTTTCTCCAACTCCATTCGCCTATAGCCCTCTTCACACTGCTCCAGCGAATCCCATGCGGGCTCAGGCATTCTCTCTCCCTAACCTTGCACATCCTGTGCCACCTCCACACACCAGTCCTCCGGTAGCAGCTCCCCGCACCAGGCTTCCTGTGCGTGTCCTCGCTCCAGTATCACCAGTGCCCGCACCACGCATCAGGCCTACAGTGCGCCTTGCCTCTCCTGCTCTGTCGGAGTCTCCCGCCTCTCCAGCGCTGTCGGAGCCTTTCTCCTCTCCTGCGCTGTCGGAGTCTCCCGCCTGTTTAGCGCAGCCAGCGTTTTCCTCCTCTCCTGCGCTGTCGGAGTCTCCTGTCTGTTCAGCGCAGCCAGCGTTTTCCTCCTCTCCTGCGCTGTCGGAGTCTCCCGCCTGTTCAGTGCTATCAGAGCCTTTCTTCTCTACAGCGCTGCTGGAGCCTCCTGCCTGTTTGAAGCAGCCTGAGCTGCCAGTCTGCAAGGAGCTGCCAGTCTGTAAGGAGCTGTCAGTCTGCATGAAGCAGCCAGAGCTGCCAGTCTGCAAGGAGCTGTCAGTCTGCTAGGAGCTGTCAGCCTGCATGGAGCAGTCAGAGCTGTCAGTCTGCAAGGAGCTGCCAGTCTGCAAGGAGCTGCCAGTCTGCAAGGAGCTGTCAGTCTGCAAGGAGCTGTCAGTCTGCAAGGAGCTGTCAGTCTGCAAGGAGCTGTCAGTCTGCAAGGAGCTGCCAGTCTGCAAGGAGCTGCCAGTCTGCAATGAGCTGCCAGTCTGCAAGGAGCTGTCAGTCTGCAGGGAGCTGTCAGTCTGCAAGGAGCTGTCAGTCTGCAAGGAGCTGCCAGTCTGCAAGGAGCTGCCAGTCTGCAGGGAGTTGTCAGCCTGCAAGGAGCTTCCAGTCTGCAGGGAGCTGTCAGTCTGCAAGGAGCTGCCAGTCTGCAGGGAGCTGTCAGTCTGCATGAAGCAGCTAGAGATGTCAGTCTGCAAGGAGCTGCCAGTCTGTAAGGAGCTGCCAGTCTGTAAGGATCTGTCAGTCTGCAAGGAGCTGTCAGTCTGCAAGGAGCTGCCAGTCTGCAAGGAGCTGCCAGTCTGCAAGGAGCTGTCAGTCTGCAAGGAGCTGCCAGTCTGCAAGGAGCTGTCAGCCTGCATGTAGCAGTCAGAGCTGTCAGTCTGCATAGAGCAGCTAGATCCGCCAGTCAACCAGAATCTTCCAGATCTGCTAGTCAACCAGAATCTACCAGATCTACTAGTCAACTTGAATCTTCCAGATCCGCCAGCCAGCCAGGATCTACCGGAGCCTACTACTTACCTGAGCTTCATCTCAGTACTAGGCTTCCTCTCAGTACTGGGCTTCCTCTCAGTACTGGGCTGCCCCTCAGTTCCGGGCTGCCCCTCAGTTCCGGGCTGCCCCTCAGTCCCGAGCTGCCCCTCAGTCCCGAGCTGCCCCTCAGTCCCGAGCTGCCCCTCAGTCCCGAGCTGCCCCTCAGTCCCGAGCTGCCCCTTAGTCACGAGCTGCTCCTTAGTTCTGTGGGGTTGTGGGTGAGGACTATTAGGCCATGGTCGGCGGTGAGGGTGGATTATCCCAGGACGCGAAGGGGAGGAACGAGGACATTAATGAAGTGGGGTCCACGTCCCGAGCCGGAGCCGCCACCAATGACAGACGCCCACCCGGACCCTCCCTTTGGTTTTGAGGTGCGTCCGGGAGTCCGCACCTTGGGGGGGGGGGGGGTTCTGTCACGCCTTGGTCTTAGTGTTTTGTGTTTTCGTTATATATTTGGTCAGGCCAGGGTGTGACAGGGGTTTACGTGTTGTATTCGTATTGGGTTTTGTAGGCATTGGGATTGTGGTTGATTAGGGGTGTGTCGAGTGTAGGCTTGGCTGCCTGAGGCGGTTCTCGATCAGGGTCAGGTGCTTCTCATTGCCTCTGATTGGGAACCGTATTTAGGCAGCCTGAGTTTCGCTTTGTCTTTCGTGGGTGATTGTTCCTGTCTCTGTGTAGTGTCACCAGATAGGCTGTAATAAGTTTCACGTTCCGTTTGTTGTTTTTGTATTTATTCGTTATTTCATGTACCGTCACTTTTTTCATTAAAAACATGAGTAACCACCACGCTGCATTTCGGTCCGACTCTCTCTCAACAAACGAAGAACGCCGTTACAGAGGGTTTAGGATGAAACTGAGCATGTGCACAGCGAATCACATGATTCTACCTCGCTTCTGATTGGAAGAGCTGCAAGTGTTACAACTATCTTAGGGGTGACAGGGTAGCCTAGTGGTTAGAGCAGTGGACTAGTAACTGGAAGGTTGCAAGTTCGAATCCCTGAGCTGACAATGTATCTGTCGTTCTTCCCCTGAACAGGCAGTTAACCCACTGCTACTAGGCTGTCATTGAAAATAAGAATTTGTTCTTAACTTTCCTAGTTAAAGGTATATATATTTTTAAATGCATATGTGGTAAATCTATATTCCATCTAATCCTACAATAATTGCTAGCGTTTCATCATTCCATCCCCGTACCTGTCCCGCCCTGGCCATAGAGAGTATTTTATTCTCTATTTTGGTTAGGCCAGGGTGTGACTAGGGTGGCCATTTTAGTTTCTTTATTTCTATGTTTTGGCCGGGTATGGTTCTCAATCAGGCACAGCTGTCTATCGTTGTCTCTGATTGGGAATCATACTTAGGCAGCCTTTTTTCCCACCTGTGTTTTGTGGGTAGTTGTTTTCTGTATAGTTTATGCACCTTACAGAACTGTCCCGGTTTTCCCTCTTGTTTATTTTGTTCGAGTGTTTTGTGATCAAATAAAATCATGAACACTTACCACGCTGCGCTTTGGTCCGATCCTCATTACGACGAGAGTCGTGACAGTACTATTTATTCCAATATTTTAAGACATTTCTGTTTCATGTTTGATATACATTTTAATTTACCATTTCTTACCCCCTGAGTGGTTCGATGTTTATTGTGAACATGAACGTTCGCAAGACTCATGAGGTAGAAGTTCTGTTTATTTACTTCAATGTATGGTTTCCTTTGTTAATATTTACAGGGTTGTGTCGGAATTTTGTGTGTCTGTGTCCTTATGTCTCTGTCATTCTGGTTGTGCATAATAGGAGCGCCTCAGTGTGCACAGATATAGGCTACTTGGCCTGCACGCCATGCTTTGGAGTCAGTAGTCTACAGTGAATAAGATACAATTATTGTTCAATTTATGAATTGTGATGAAATATCATTAATAATCATTCAGTCCGATTAAGACGAATGTACCAATGGAGGTGGAAATTGCCTTTTACATTGTAGAACCAGTTTATTGGTTGTAATTGACATTTGGGTAATTGTATGGTCTTGGGCCAAGTGCTTATATGTAACTGTTTGAGCTCCTTTTAGACAGATTTGATTTGGTTTCTCAAGTGGAGGCTGTACAGTCTTACCCTCTACCTGTGTTCGTTCAGGACAGACTAAGCCTGATACAGAGGCTATTCCTTTTGTGCTATTGCCCGTGTATATTTGGTAAACCTACTTGTAAATTTTGTATGATATAGAGAGGTGACCTAGAAGGCAGCTGGAGAGCTGACCTGTAAATAAATATACACGTCAACCTGCCTTGCCTTTTGCTGATTTCATGCCCTTACGACTGTTACAAGTCCCTATTTTACAATTACATACTCAAAATGTGTTGTAGACAAAATAATGTAAAGGGCTGCCTGGTAGTCTCAATAAATAGACACAGATTTGAGGTTGAACAAGTCATTGCATGTATAGATTTGTTTTACTTGATTTGAAACTTGACTTGAAAAACTTGACCTGACTTGTCTTAGAATGCATGCCTTGGACTTGACTCAAGACTCAACCCGTTCTACTCTGGGACTCAATTTTAGACTCGGACCTTGTGACTTAAGACTTGGTTGTGTATCGAATAATAGTGACTTGGTCCCACCTCTGCTGATTAGTATAGGTCAGGAATGGGATGAATCCCTCCATTTCCACTATGAAGGAAATATTCATCTGTTTCAGGAAAGGCTTGATACTCTGTTATCTAAATGAGGATAATGACTTCTAATTTTCAATAAATTTGCCTTCACTTCCCTTAATGTATTTTGTTACTAGCCTACACGTCTATGAGATCTTTCTCTATGGACTACACCATCTTGTTTACCTTGGGATAGGATATTCATTAGGACATTCTTTGCCGTTGATTATTCTACGTTAAGTCCTTAGGGATGTCCTCACATGACCTACTTTCTTATTTCTTTAGGTCAAGCTCATTCATTTGGTTTGCACTGCTTTAATGGGATATTTCACCCAAATTACCAAATTCCATAATCGTAAGACAGCAATCCATACTGTTAATGGTAAGGAAGCCAATAAGTCATTTTTTACATCTAAAGGTAGACTATCCGGACTATCAAAATAAAGTGTAACCAATAATTTCATATGCAAGGATTCCCTCATAGTTTTTTTTTTTTTTTACTTTTGCTCGATTGGGATCCTTTGTTTCCACCCCACATATCCTTGGCCAAATGTTTGGCAAACCTCCACATTCTATTCACAACAAATGTCCACAGTCATTTATTGGTCAATGATTGACTTGAGGCATGTACACATCTTCATCATGTTAAAACCAATAAGGTGCCTCGTTGGTTGGAACAGAAAATACATGCTTTTAGAAGGAAGGGGGGATGTGTTACTCACAATGCGGTCGGGAGGAGGAGTGCTGCGGATGAAACACTTGATCTGCCCCTTCTCCCCGTAAAGGACTTGCTGGGTCTGGGTGCTGGAGATAGTGGGAGGACCTACAGCATGGCCAAGGGAAAATAAGTCAATCATTCCAATAAAACACCCACATACATCAACGGCCTATCAGATGGTGGGGAAGGCGAAGGCCACATGCAATTATTCATGATGAGATTTGAATTTGTTTTTCTTAAGGTGAGATTCACGGAGTGATGAAAAGGTTGTTTTCATCGCTTAAAGGCTAAGAAAGAGAAGAAGATGTGTAGAAGGTTTGGGTGGACAGCGGAGGACAGTGGAAGGGTTAGATAAAGGTCTAGAGAAAACAAAGTAATTCCAGTTCGCAGTCCTGTGCGTTAGTTCCATTTCACCTCCTGCGCCTGTGAAAGAAAACCTTAGAAATGTGTGACCTTCGACTGACACAGTGTGACGTTGACAGCCTCCCAAGTCAAGGAGCTCTTACAAATTCCAGAACTACCTACCATAAGAGTAACAAACATTACAGTGCAAAAGGGGCTTCTCAATACAGCCAAACGTGTTCACACAGGGGCCCTGTGGGGGAGCTCGAGAGATCTGACAAAAGACGTGGAAGCACAAAAGAGTGCTATAACTAGATAAAGTCATGGGAAATAAAGTTATCTTGGAGCAGCTCTCCTGAGTCGCCGGAGGAGGAAAACAGGGTGGATGTATTTATTGGAGGAGAAGAAAGGAGGTGTCACTTGTTTGTGATTGGAGTGGGGAATGAAACTAGGATTCATTAGCCTGGAATCCAAACAGTTTCACTGTACAATATCAATCTTAACCATAACCTGTCCAATCAGCCGCCGCTTAGAAACAATGGGGAGTGCGAAAACCCATGAGGCCAAATGCTTCACCTTTTCAGGTTGTCAAATAATGGACTTCCTAACAGAAGCTTCAAGGAGAGAAAAAGCCTCCTTTGCAAAGAAGGAGAAATTCATAAAAGCCAAACCTCTATCTTATTGGTTCAATACAGCAGAACTGTATTACACTGTATGGGCTCAAGGGTGAAAGCTTTCATCAAAACAGTCAGTCTATATGCCTCCAGAACCCTTTTTCATTGACTGGTTAAACCTGCAATGAGAGCAGACAATAAGAGAACCCCTTTGGCAAGCGAGAGGGGGAAAAAAGTACAATTTCAAGTCAGCCATTTTGTGGTGCTATCTACGACCCTGCATATTCTTGTGGTGTGAATTTTATGACGATATCCCGGCTTCAGAAATTCTTCTTCTACGGAGGAGTTATTCAATAGAGCTCGCCATCGATTGTGTGACCTTGACTTCAGGCATATTAAACAACTGTCTTTGTTTACTATTTATTGATTAGTTAAAAATGGTTGCAATAACTTCTCATTTAGCCATGGCCAGCTGCCCCGGCACTGAGATAAGTCTGGGAGATTAGTCCATTTGCAATCGATGTAAAGACGTGTTTAATCACCTTTTTCACCTTTAATTACATTTATCCTTTGCTGTTTATTTCTGGTGCAACATGCTCATTCCTAAGTCATTGTCAATGACATTGATTATATTAACGAAACGCTAACAGACAATGACCGTTTTATTCCCTTTCAGATAACACACATATTTCTAATATGTAAAATACATGTTAATTAAGTATGTTTAAAATATTTCCTCTTTGAAAGATAATTGAAAGTACACTAGTCTTAAGACAACATTTAGGCTAAGCTTTGATTTTTAATTTTACTAGGCAAGTCAGTTAAGAACAAATTCTTATTTTCAATGACAGCCTAGGAACAGTGGGTTAACTGCCTGTTCAGGGGCAGAACGACAGATTTGTACCTTGTCAGCTCGGGGATTCGAACTCGCAACCTTTTGGTTAGTAGTCCAACGCTCTAAGCACTAGGCTACCCTGCCTGATGTCAGAAAGCCTGGAGACATCAACACGTATCTGTAATAGGATAGGGTTAGGATAGGCAATATTATGATAGAATTGGGTATCAACAATTATTGACAGCCATTGTGATATGACAGATATTCTTTCATTGAAATAGTTCATTTTTACATACTAAGTTACAGTCCTAGCTGTAAATCAATGCTTTTTTTCATCCTGTCAAAAGCAAACTATGTTATTATGACCCAATAATTTTTACTTCCCTAGTGTAAATATGTCTCCGCTTTTACCTTGTTGTCCCTGAGTCCAGCTAGCCTCAAACATGTCCCTAAGCTTGGAACAACTTCCACATTGAACTTGGAAATTAATTTAGCATTCATCCACATGTGAAATGTACTTACCATTCACAGTGAGGGACACTTCCTTCTCTCCAGCTCCAACTCGGGGGACCACCGCCCGGCATACGTACTTCCCAGCATCCTCCTGCCTCACCGCCTTTAGCGTCAGGATGTTCTCATTGCTAAGCACCTGTGGAGGATCAAGGTCAAAGGTCAGGCTGGTGATAAAACGGTCATCTCTGAATTCAAGGCTGCAGCCGAGTCCTTCCGTCCAACCCCTGTATCAGCTAATCGAAAACCCAATATGCCCTCACCAAGAGGAGAGTGCGGCACACACTTAGTCGTCTGAAAGGCCACCTGAGCCACTGCTTTAATAAACGGTATGAAAGGGTATGTTAACCTCAGAATATCAACATGAACTTCATGGGTGAAATTGCATATACCACAGACTGAAAGCGCTGGACCATGTAAAATAGATGATTTTTTAACCGATACCATTATGAAGGTATAGTGTGATGTGTTGAGAGTCTGGGCCCTTTTCTAGTTTTTCTATCAGTCTCTTGAAATGTCTGAATTTGATGACAAGTGCTTTTCCTGGATAAATACAGAGAATAGCATATTTGATGCACATGTACATGACATTCACCTCTAGGTGAATGAAGAATAAAGCTGCATTGGCACAGTATAAAAATGAATACCTGTATAATAGAATATATCTTAGAATAGAAAATAAAATAAGACAATAGAATAAACTAGAACAGGATACGATAGAACAGGATAAGCTAGAACAGTATAGACTAGAACAGGATACGATAGAACAGGATAGGATAGAACAGGATAGGCTAGAACAGGATAGGATAGAACAGGATAGGCTAGAACAGGATACGATAGAACAGGATAGGCTAGAACAGAATAGAATAGAACAGGATAGGATAGAACAGGATAGTATAGAACAGGATAGGATAGAACAGGATAGAACAGGATAGGATAGAACAGGATAGGATAGAACAGGATAAGCTAGAACAGGATAGGCTAGATCAGGATAGGATAGAACAGGATAGGATAGAACAGGATAAGCTAGAACAGGATAGGCTAGATCAGGATAGGATAGAACAGGATAGTGTCACACTCTGACCATAGTTTGCTTTGTATGTTTCTATGTTTTGTTTGGTCAGGGTGTGATCTGAGTGGGCATTCTATGTTACATGTCTAGTTTGTCTATTTCTATGTTTGGCCTGATATGGTTCTCAATCAGAGGCAGGTGTAAGTCCTTGTCTCTGATTGGGAACCATATTTAGGTAGCCTGTTTGGTGTTGGGTTTTGTGGGTGATTGTTCCTGTCTCTGTGTTAGTTTGCACCAGAATAGGCTGTTTAGGTTTTCACGTTACGGTTCTTGTTTTGTAGTGTTCGTGTTTATCTTTTTATTAAACATGAATCAAAATAACCACGCTGCGCTTTGGTCTGCCTCTCCTTCAAGTCAAGAAAACCGTTACAGATAGGCTAGAACAGGATAAGCTAGAATATAATTGAATGAAGGTGAATGAAGAATAAAGCTGCATTGGCACAGTATAAAAATGAATACCTGTATAATAAAATACATCTTAGAATAGAAAATAAATAAGACAATAGAATAGACTAGAACAGGATAGGATAGAACAGGATAAGCTAAAACAGGATAGGGTAAAACAGGATAGGCTAGAACAGGATAAACTAGAATAGAATTGAATAGAATACCAATTTATTAGAACTGAATATAATATAATAGAACAGAATAGAATACGTTATTGCCCTTAAGAGGGAATGGGTCTTGCAAAATATGCAACTGGCAATAGAAGCATAATAGAAAGGATGATGGTGATTACAATTCCTACCACTCCAGAGCCACGTTTCATCCACACGATGGTGAGGGAGGGGTTTCCTGTCCAGGCACAGTTGAAGATAGCATCTGATCCCTGGTCCACCTGTAGGGACTGTGGCTCAGCAGCCATTTTGGGCCCAACTGGAATCACAGGAACAGAAATGTTTACACTTTATTTGAATAGTCGTCTATAGATGATCTACAGATACTCAAGCTATGGTATCAACAGGCTAATAACTTCAACTATGTGGATACATTACAATTTGTGGGGTTAGGGTTACGGTTATGGTTATGGTTAAGATTAAGGTTAGGGTTATGGTTAGCGTTAGGGTTACGGTTATAGTTGGATTAAGGTTAGGGTAAGGATTAAGGTTAGGGTTACAGTTAGGATTAAGGTTGGAGTTATGTTAGGGTTAAGGTTAGGGTTAGTGTTACGGTTCGGGTAAGGATTAAAGTTAGGGTTACGTTAGGGCAAGGAATAAGGTTAGGGCAAGGGATAGTGGATAGTTAGTTGAAATCTTGTTGACAGTTAGCTCAACATCTACAAACCTTCTATTTGGGACTATCCATGTAGTGGATGTGATTCCAACTACCTGTAGCTAGCAAGTTATAGTTCCTGAGTGTGTTTTCATAGGGACTACCCATGGTAGTGTGTGTGTGATACTTGCGGACTACTACTCACAGTAGACGTCCACGTTCCTGCTGATGTTGGTACTGCCCAGGGCATTGGTGACCTCACAGGAGACAGGCTCGGTGAAGAAGGAGTGGTCCACAATGACCTCATAGGTGTCACCTGACACCTCTCTGATGATGCTGCCCCCTTTGGCCCATCTGAATATAGGCCACAATAGACTAGGTTGAAGAGTTAGACCTAGACCCTGATCTAATGGTTAATGTTAGTAATGTGAGAGGGGAAGCTGATCCTAGATCTGTACCTATATCTGTACCACTCTTGGGAAACTTCCACAGTCACAACAGGGAAGAGGGAAGACATCCAACCACTAGCCCTTTTTGAGGTGGATATCAAAGACACAAGTATTGCAATACATAGGAAATATGGTGCAATTTGGGACGCAACCAGTGAAAACATGTTGTATTCAAGGGCAATTTCTTGCTATGGTATGCAATTCGCTGAGCATAGCGAAACAACAAAAGAAAAAGTGGCATTTTTGTTATATCGGTTCATTGCTTTTTCTTTTCTTCATTTGAGCATATTCACGTGCTGCTTGGGAGCCTGGTTGAGGAGGAGGCAGAGGAGGAGGGGAGAAGGAGGAGGGAGGGGAGGAGGAGGGCGTTATAATGTAGGTGCTCTCACTTCGTGTCTGTCTTTTGCCCACTTTGATGCTGAAGTCATTTTATTGAGGAATAAATAAATAGTCTATGTGAAGAACCTTGCCCGGCACAAGCATATCTCACCGTCACTAATAGGCAGATCAGGACCCTGAACAAATAAACTATTGTTTACATTGACAGAAGGGGAACAAGTTGAAGGGATAAATACACAGGACTCAGTCTGGAATAAATGTTATGAATTATTATATATGCCAGGCTATACCCTGTATATCGGAACAAAACATCACTTGAGGATTCTGATTGAAAAGAGCGATGAATCATGCATAATTAACTTGGACGAACATCTTTGAACATCAAATGTGTTGTTTGTTGTGTGTAATGTTATGGCTCAAAAGATGGCCTGGTTATAGATGTACAAATTTAGAGAATAAGATTATGAACATGCAGAACATTCTCAGTGAATACAGACAACACAGATATATCCTAGATTTCTTGTCAAAAACAAAAAGTCCTGTTTTCGGGTGTTGTGTTCAATTGTTGTAACTCTACAATTGCGTCTAAAATGGCATCTTGTTCCCTATATACTTCAATTTTTTTTTACCAGAGCCTACATAAGGAATAGAGTTCCATTTGGCAAGCAACCTTCATGTACAGTAATAGAACACGCTATTCACTTTCGATGTGCCATCTTGACTTATATCGACATTCCCATCCAGAAATGTCAGAAATCTAATTTCTAAAGCAAAGTCAGATCGGGTGAACACAGGCTGCGCCCCAACCTATACATACAGTACCAGTCAAAATTTTGTACACACCTACTCATTCCAGGGTTTTTCTTTATTTTTACTATGTTCTACACAGTAGAATAATAGTGAAGACTTCAAAACTATGAAATAACACATAGGGAATCATGTAGTAACCAAAAAGTGTTAATTAAACAAATCAAAATCTATTTTATATTTGAGATTCTTCAAAGTAGCCACCCTTTGCCTTGATGACAGCTTTGCACACTATTGGCATTCTCTCAACCAGCTTCATGAGGTAGTCACCTGGAATGCATTTCAATTAGCAGGCGTGACAAGGGGTGGTATACAGAAGATAGCCCTATTTGGTAAAATACCAAGTCCATATTATGGCAAGATCAGCTCAAATAAGCAAAGAGAAACGACAGTCCATCATTACTTTAAGCCATGAAGGTCAGTCAATGCGGAACATTTCAAGAACTGTGAAAGTTCTTCAAGTGCAGTCGCAAAAACCATCAAGTGCTATGATGAAATTGGCTGTCATGAGGACTGCCACAGGAAAGGAAGACCCATAGTTACCTCTGCTGCAGAGGATACTTCGATCATTAGAGTTACCAGCCTCAGAAATTGCAACTCCAAAAAAAGCTTCAGAGTTCAAGTAACAGACACATCTCAACAACAACTGTTCAGAGGAGACTGTGGGAATCAGGCCTTCATAAACAACTACTAAAGGACAGTTGCTTGGGCCAAGAAACACGAGCAATGGACGGACATTAGACCCGTGGAAATCTGTCCTTTGATCTGATGAGTCCAAATTTTTGATTTTTGCTTTGCTTTGTGAGACGCAAAGAAGGAGAATGGATGATCTCTGCATGTGTGGTTCCCACCGTGAAGCATGGAGGAGGAGGTGTGATGGTGTGGGGGAGCTTTGCTGGTGACACTGTGATTTATTTAGAAATCAAGACACACTTAACCAGCATGGCTACCACAGCATTCTGCAACGATACGCCATCCCATCTGGTTTGCGATTAGTGATACTATCATTTGTTTTTCAACAGGACAATGACCCAACACACCTCCAGGCTGTGTAAGGGCTACTTGACCAAGGAGAGTGATGGAGTGCTGCATCTGATGACCTGGCTTCCACAATCACCCGACGTCAACCCAAATGAGATGGTTTGGGATGAGTTGGACCGCAGAGCGAAGGAAAAGCAACCAACAAGTGCTCAGCATATGTGGGAACTCCTTCAAGTCTATTGAGAGAAGCTGTATGAGAAAATGCCAAGAGTGTGCAAAGCTGTGGCTACTTTGAAGAATCTCAATTATAAAATATATATTTTCATTTGTTTAACACTGTTTTGGTTAATACATGATTCCATATGCGTTATTTCACAGTTTTTATGTCTTCCCTATTGTTCTACAATGTAAAAAATAGTAAAAATAAAGAAAAACCCTTGAATGAGTAGGTATGTCTAAACTTCTGACTGGTACTGTATATAGTGCATAACTTTTGACCAGAGTTTCCCTATGGGCCCTGGTCAAAAGTAGCACATTATACAGGGGATAGGGTTCCATTTGGGACGAAGCCACAGAAGCAATTCAAACCAGACCCCAGATGCCCTACGACAGTCTTCCATTTTGCCGAAGACATTTCATCACAAAGACAGAGTGGAAAGTGACAGCATTGAAGGAGATCAAGTAAACCAAATCTCCTGAAAATCTGAAAATATTTCACTGCCGTACAATGGCACTCGAAAAACACAGCTTGATGATGGCAAGGACGAATTCCAAAAGGTTGATGCTGTCTGCTGTTAACGTTTTTTCAACATCCCTTCTAAATTCAAATGTAACCTTTCTTTCTGGTCTCTCTCAAGCCTGCGAATGTCAGAACAGAACAGTGCTACATGTCTGATTCTTATCCTTTTCCCAGTCACTTCTGAATTATTCAAGAACAATAGTATATTAGCACTGCTTTGAACATAACTGTATGCACAAACGAACCCATTTAGCTTTTTACAGATATTGAAGCACTGTTCATGTTGTCTATGATCTTCCGCTGTCAATTTCAAATAAAGGGTGGCACGCTCACGTGCACACACACACACACACACACACACACACACACACACACACACACACACACACACACACACACACACACACACACACACACACACACACACACACACACACACTCCTCCCAGAGGAACAAAAAAAGAAACAATGGAACAAGTTCATGTCCATACACACGGATGGAGTTTGTGTTCACATCACCCACATGTTCACATCAAATAGCCATCAAGCTAAATCTGTGCAATTGAGTCTTTCTCATCAGACACCTCAGTAGTCACAAATGAGGAAAACAGAGAAGAAAAAAAACCCAGCAGCAGCAGCGACACCAACACCAGAACCCCCCATGTAGATAAGAAGCATACTTTATTTGCAAGCAAAACCAAATAATTCGCCTCTCTCCCCATCGCTGCCCCTCTCAGCAGCTTTATGATAAACAAACAGTTGCTAATAGAGTCAGCTGCCAGATCCTCCCTCACTCACTCACTCACTCACTCACTCACTCACTCACTCACTCACTCACTCACTCATGCTCTCTCGGCAGCTTTATGAAAAACAAACAGTTGCTCATGGAGTTAGCTGCCAGACCTCCAACTCTCTCGATCTCTCCCCTTCAGCTTGCTGTCTGCCTGGCAGAGGTAGGACTAGAAGGCACAACAAGGCAGTTGAAATGAATTTTTGCACGGCAGCCACCTGTCCCCCTTTTGTCTGACTTGTGGGCAGATTGGCTCTGACCGCACACCCCTGTGCTGTCAACACTCAATCGTTCAATCAGATGGCCTGTATTACATTTTCTCCTCCCCCTCTACTAATTGAGCTTGAATGAAAGACCACCTGGGCTGTGTCTCAAATGGCACCCTATTCCCTAGATAGTGCACTACTTTGACTAGGGCCCATATGGCTCTAGTCAAACATTGTGCACTATATAGGGAATAGGGTGCCATTATGGACACAGCCCTAATTACCATATATTATTACCATGACAACGGATTAGATATTCATCTCCAAACCACTAGGTCTGGAGTCCAACCCATCTCCCCAAGCGTCCAAAACATCATACTTCCTCTGAGTAAAATGAGGAAGAGAAGGAGGTCTAGAGCATCTGAGATAAGAGACACTTCCCTCTTCCTAACCCTCATTATTCCCTTCATCTAGATTCCAGGCCCAACCTCACAGCAGACAGCATCCTGCTCTGAGCTCTAAGGCCTCTGAGAAACTCTACTCATTTCACACGGAATATAGCAGCTCTCAGGTGATCAATAGCCACGCATCAGCTAACAGAGCATTAAAAAGGCAGTGAGAAACGAGCCTGTCCTTATGCAGCTTTGAAGAGAGAACAGAAGAGGAGTAGAAAGGAGGGTTGCGTCCCAAATGGAACCATATTTCCTTCTTAGCTCACTACTTTTAACCAGAGGCCTATTGTTTTCAACTTAAGGGGCTAGGATTTTCTTGACTCAGGTCACAATTTCTTCTGTATCATGACCATCCATCAATGGCTTGTTTAGTCACGTGGATATATTTATCTTACTACATCCTATCTTCAAGGGGAAGTTCAGCATTGCAGTAGCTTTGCCCCTATCATTTTTACCTAGTGGTGGCTAAAGTTAGCTACTATTTGTAGTGACAGTTTAAAACTAACGAAACCATGGATTACAGTTTCTCCTGGTCTACGGACTACATTCTGTGTGAGGAACCATCTAACATTAAGTTGCAAAATACTGAACAATCATGTTATCAGATGTTATAATTTTAAACTTAAAAAGGTGCCACAAAGAACCTAAGTGTGTGACACAAAAAAAAGGAACAATGGCAAATATAAACAAAAAAAGAAACATCCCTTTTTCAGGACCCTGTCTTTCAAAGATAGTTTGTAAAAATCCAAATAACTTCACAGCTCTTCATTGTAAAGGGTTTATTAAACACTGTTTCCCATGCTTGTTCAATGAACAATTAATGAACATGCACCTAGGGAAAGGTTGTTTAGACACCAAGAGCTTACAGACGGTAGACAATTAATGTCACAATTATGAAAACGTAGGACACTAAAGATGCCTTTCTACTGACTCTGAAAAACACCCGAAAGTTGCCCAGGGTCCCTGCTCATCTGTGTGAACGTGCCTTAGGCATGCTGCAAGGAGGCATGAGGACTGCAGATGTGGCCAGGGCAATAAATTGCAATGTCCGTACTATGAGACACCGAAGACAGCTCTACAGGGTGACAGGACTGACAGCTGATCATCCTCGCACTGGCACACCACGTGTAACAACACCTGCACAGTACAACACCTGGAAACGGCACATCCGAACATCAAACCTGCAGGAAAAGGTACAGGATGGCAACAACAACTGCTCGAGTTACGCCAGAACACACAATCCCTCCATCAGTGCTCAGACTTTCCGCAATAGGCTGAGAGAGGCTGGACTGTTGTAGGCCTGTTGTAAGGCAGGTCCTCATCAGACATCATTGGCAACAACGTCAAAAATGGGCACAAACCCACTGTCGCTGGACAGACAGGACTGGCAAAACGTTATCTTCACTGACGAGTTGCGGTTTTGTCTCACCAGGGTTGATGGTTGGATTCGCGTTTATCTTCAAAGGAATGAGCGTTACACCGAGGCCTGTACCCTGGAGTGGGATTGATTTGGAGGTGGAGGGTCCGTCATGGTCTGTGGCATTGTGTGTCACAGCATCATCGGACTGAGGTTGTTGTCATTGCAGGCAATCTCAAAGCTGTGAGTTACAGGGAAGACATCTTCCTCCCTCACGTGGTACCCTTCCTGCAGGCTCATCCTGACATGACCCTCCAGCATGACAATGCCACCAGCCATACTGCTCGTTCTGTGCGTGATTTCCTGCAAGACAGGAATGTCAGTGTTCTGCCATGGCCAGCGAAGAGCCCGGATCTCAATCCCATTGAGCATCTCAGGGACCTGTTAGATCGGAGGGTGAGGGCTAGGGCCATTCCCCCCAGAAATGTCTGGAAACTTGCAGGTGCATTGGTGGAAGAGTGGGGTAATATCTCACAGCAAGAAAGGGCAAATCTGGTGCAGTCCATGAGGAGGAGATGCACTGCAGTACTTAATGCAGCTGGTGGCCACACCAGATACTGACTGTTACTTTTAAATTTGGTCCCCCTTTGTTCAGGGACACGTGACAGTGAGAGGACGTTTCATACAATGACAATGCTACCATTTGTGGGGAATACAACAATGGCAAATGTTCAGTCACAAGCAGTATGGTACCAGGGTTTGGGTCAATTCCATTTAAATTCCAATTCCAGACAATTCAGAAAGTATACCTAATTCGAAGTAAAATTACACATTTTCCTAATTTACAGTGCCTTTCAAAAGCATACCTTGGATTTCTTCACATTCTAATTTGTTACAATTTTGATATAATTGTAATTTTTTGTCAATAATCCAGAAACATTCTAAAATGTTTTAAAGATGAATAAACATGTAATAACTAAAATATAGTCATTGCATAAGTTTTCAGTTCCCTGAGTCAATGACATGTCAGAAAATCCCTTCGCATCGATTATAACTGAATCTTCTTTGGGAAAGTCTCTAAGAGATTTCCAGACATGGATTGTGCAATAATTGCCTATTATTCTTTTAAAAATTCTTCAAGCTCAGTCAAGATGGTGGGGATCATGGCTAAACAGACATTTAAGTCATGCCACACATTTTCAAGAAGATTTAAGTAAAAACTGTAACTTGGCCACTCAGGAACACTCAATGTCTTCTTGGTAAGCAACCTCAGTGTAGATTTGGCCTTGTGTTGTAGGTTATTGTCCTGCTGAAAGGTGAATTCCTCCCCCAGTCTCTGGTGTAATGGAGACTGAAGCACGTTTTCCTCTAGGATTTTGCCTGTGCTTAGCTCCATCCTGTTTATTTTTATCCTGAATAACTCCCCAGTCGTTGCCGATGTCAAGCATACCCATACAATGATGCAGCCACCAACATGCTTGAAAAAAAGGAGGCAGTTACTCAGTGATGTGTTTTGTGGAATTTGCCCCAACCGTAAGGCTTAGTATTGTGTCAAAAAGTATATTCCTTTACTGTGTTTTTTGCAGAATTACTTTAGTGCCTTGTTGCATTCAAGTTGGATATTTTCTGTATATTTGTATTCTTCTGTTCACCTTGTCATTCAGGTCATTATTGTGGAGTCACTACAATATTGTTGATCCATCCTCAGTTTTCTTCCATCACAACTATTGAACTCTGTAGCTGTTTTATAATCACTATTGACCTCATGGTTACATCCCTGAGCAGTTTCAGTCCTGTTCTGCAGCTATGTTCAGAAGGACGACTGTATCTTTGTGCCATGATGGCATCAAGGGATTCGGGAGACAGGCGCAGGAATGCGTAATATTTTTTTTATTCAGCCCAAATTATGGCGTGCTACGTAAAGGAACGGGGACGAAGAACAAACAAACATGCAACAAAAACACAGGGTTGAATCCCAAACAAAAGAGCAAGGAGTATCTTGAATAAATAACACACTCGCACAATGATTAACACATGGGACGAGGTCCGTAATCATCTGCACAATCCACAAGGGCACGAAAGCCTAAAACACACAGCACAGGTACTCACACGCACCAATGGACATTGTAACAATAATCGACAGGACAATGGTGAACAAAGGGCACACTTATACAATTACTAATCAAATGGGAATAGGGACCAGGTGTGCGTAATGCCAGTTCTGTAGGGATCCGTGACACATTGATGTGTCTGGGTGGTGTAATACATAATCCACAGCATAATTATTAACTTGACCATGCTTAAAGAGATATTCAATGTCTGATTTGCTATTGTTACCCATTTACCAATCACTCTCCCTCTTTATGAGGTTTTCGAAAAGCTACCTGGTCTTTGTAGTTGAATCTGTGCTTGTATTGAATTCAATAGTTGACTGAGGGACCTTACAGTTGTTGTATGTATGGGGGACAGAGGAAGGGCTAGTCCTTAAAAAATCATGTCATCCCCTGTTATTTCACATAAAGTGAGTCCATGTATCTTATTATGTGATTTGTTTAACCAAATGTTACTACAGAACTATTTGAGGTTTTCCTAAACGAAGGGGCTGAATACTTACACTACCTTTCAAAAGTTTGGGAAATGTCCTTGTTTTCCATGAAAACTTTTTTATTTTACCTTTATTTAACCAGGTAGGCTAGTTGAGAACAAGTTCTCATTTGCAACTGCGACCTGACCAAGATAAAGCAAAGCAGTTTGACACAGAGTTACACATGGAATAAACAAACATACAATCAATAATACAGTCGAAAAATCTATATACAGCATGTGCAAATGAGGGAGGATAAATAGGCCATGGTGGCGAAGTAATTACAATATAGCAATTAAACACTGGAATGGTAGGATGTGCAGAAGATGAATGTGCAAGTAGAGATACTGGGGTGCAAAGGAGCAAGATAAATACATAAATACAGTATGGGGATGAGGTAGATTGGATGGGCTATTTATAGATGAGCTATGTACAGGTGCAGTGATCTGTGAGCTGCTCTGACAGCTGGTGCCTCAAGCTAGTGAGGGAGGTAAGAGTCTCCAGCTTTAGTGATTTTTGCAGTTCATTCCAGTCATTGGCAGCAGAGAACTGGAAGGAGAGGTGGCCAAGGGGAGAATTTGGGCTTTGGGGGTGACCAGTGAGATATACCTGCTGGAGCGCGTGCTACAAGTGGGTGCTGCTTTGGTGACCAGTGAGCTGAGATAAGGAGGGGCTTTACCTAGCAGAGACTTGCAGATGACCTGGAGCCAGTGAGTTTGGCGACAAGTATGAAGCGAGGGCCAACCAAAGAGAGTGTACAGGTCGCAGTGGTGGGTAGTATATTGGGCTTTGGTGATAAAATGGATGGCACTGTGATAGTCTGCATCAAATTTGTTGAGTAGAGTGTGGGAGGCTATTTTGTAAATGACATCGCCGAAGTCGGGGATCGGTAGGATGGTCAGTTTTACGAGGGTATGTTTGGCAGCATGAGTGAAGGGTGCTTTGATGCGAAATGGGAAGCCGATTCAAGATTTAATTTTGGATTGGAGATGTTTAATGTGAGTCTGGAAGGAGAGTTTACAGTCTAACCAGACACCTAGGTATTTGGTAGAGAAGAGAGTCGGCCCGAGAATTGATCCCTGTGGCACAAGGATAGAGACTGCCAGAGGTCCGGACAACAGGCCCTCCGATTTGACACACTGAACTCTATCAGAGAAGTAGTTGGTGAATCAGGCGAGGCAATCATTTGAGAAACCAAGGCTGTTGAGTCTGCCATTAAGAATGTTGTCATTGACAGAGTCGAAAGCCTTAGCCAGGTCGATGAATATGGCTGCACAGTAATGTCTCTTATTGATGGCGGTTATGATATCATTTGGACCTTGAGCGTGGCTGACATGCACCCGTGACCAGCTCTGAAACCAGATTGCATAGCGGAGAAGGAATGGTGGGATTCGAAATGGTCGGTAATCTGTTTGTTAACTTGGCTTTCGAAGACCTTAGAAAGGCAGTGTAGAATAGATATAGGTCTGTAGCAGTTTGGGTCTAGAGTGTCTCCCCCTTTGAAGAGGGGGATGACCGCGGCAGCTTTTGAATTTATGGGAATATCAGACGGTACAAACGAGAGGTTGAACAGGCTAGTAATAGGGGTTGCAACAATTTCGGCAGAGAATTTTAGAAAGAGTTCTAGTTGGCAATTTGTTGAGGTAATCTGAAGAAATTTCACCCCATGCTTCCTGTAGCACCTCCTACAAGTTGGAATGGCTTGATGGGCACTTCTTATGTACCATACGGTCAAGCTGCTTCCACAACAGCCCAATAGGGTTGAGATCCGGTATCTGCGCTGGCCACTCCATTAAAGACAGAATACCAGCTGGCTGCTTCTTCCCTAAATAGTTATAGCATAGTTTGGAGCTGTGCTTTGGGTCATTGTCCTGTTGTAGGAGGCGTCCACAGGGTATTTGCATGGCATTGCAAAATGGAGTAATAGCCTTCATCCCTTTTACCCTGTACACATTTCATTTTTTTTGTATGTTATTCAGATGTTATCATTTTCATCTTAAAAAGGTGCCACAAAGAACCTAAGTGTGTGACACACTGAAAAAAACTGAACAATGGCAAATATACAATGACAAAATATACAATGATCTGAACACCTGAAACTTAGATTTGTCTGTCCATAACACTTTCTTCCAATCTTCTTCTGTCCAGTGTCTGTATTATTTTGCCATCTTAATATTTTATTTTTATTGGCCGGTCTGAGATATGTCCTTTTCTTTTCAACTCTGCCTAGATGATCTGCATCAGGGAGTCGCCTCTTCACTGTTGACGTTGAGACTGGTGTTTTGAGGGTACTATTTAATTAAGCTGCCAGTTGAGGACTTGTGAGGCATCTGTTTCTCAAACTAGACACTGTAATGTACTTGTCCTCTTGCTCCGTTGTGCACCTGGGCCTCCCACTCCTCTTTCTATTTTGGTTAGGGCCAGTTTGCCCTGTTCTGTGAAGGAAGTAGTACATGGCGTTGTACGAGATCTTCAGTTTCTTGGCAATTTCTCGCATGGAATAGCCTTCATTTCTCAGAACAAGAATAGACTGATGAGTTTCGGAAGAAAGTTATTTGTTTCTGGCCATTTTGAGCCTGTAATCGAACAGACAAATGATGATGCTCCAGATACTCAACTAGATACTCAACTAGAAGTTTTATTGCTTCTTTAAATCAGGACAACAGTTTTCAGCTGTGCTAAAATAATTGCCAAAGGGATTTCTAATTATCAATTAACCTTTTAAAATGATACACTTGGATTAGCTAACACAGCCTGCCATTGGAACACAGGAGTGATGGTTGCTGATAATGGGCCTCTGCACAACTATGTAGATATTTCTTTAAAAATCTGTCTTTTCCAGCTACAATAGTCATTTACAACATTAACAATGTCTACACTGTATTTCTGATCAATTTGATGTTATGTTAATGGATGAAAATTTGCTTTTCTTTCAAAAACAAGGACATTTATAAGTGACCCCAAACTTTTGAACAACTATATTTGATTTGTGAATGTTTTACACCTGCCGTGCTTCTACACCTGCATTGCTTGCTGTTTGGGGTTTTAGGCTGGGTTTCTGTACAGCACTTTGAGATATCAGCTGATGTACGAAGGGCTATATAAATACATTTGATTTGATTTGATTATTTTTTTTAAAATTTAAAATCTTTCACTTTGACATTACATAGGTTTTTGTGTAGATTGTTGACTGGAATTGAAATGGAATTGACCCCAACCCTGTATGGTATACAACAAAGTGCACATACTCACAACCCCCACTAATGAGCCAGATCATCCCCATCAACCTGTATTATTAGCCACAAAGCATTGTTGTTGAGGTGGCAAAATCGCTCCAGCCAGGCCTATTCACATCAAAGGGATGTTCCACTGGTGTTTCGCATAAACATTTTTTGTTCCATTTAATGTCCAACCGCCGCTAATGCTAAATCATATGCAGGCCTTTGATATTTACTGAGGCACGTAGCCCTACTCTTGTTTTCATGCTAAAATAGAGAAGCTTGTCTAATCAAATTCAAACACCAGTGTGCAATTCCCTGGAGTGTTGCCACACAGAATAATAAACAACAAATGTTTCTATTACTGTCGATTATATGGGGGATTGTCCCCTTTCGCAATATCGGAACCAATAAGGGGTGAATGGTAGTTTCTGGAGAATTGCTGTAGTTGCTAACCTGGATTTTTGCCTATAGTGTATTTTCTGGGCAGAGGCGAACCATCCTCATTGAGATCACTGAACCCAGTCACCTCCCTCTCTGTCTCCTTCCACTCTCTCTCCCCCGTTCTCTCTCTCCCCTTTTCTCTCCCTCCCCATCTCTCTCTCCCTCCCCCGTTTCTCTCACTCTCTCTCTCTCTTTCTCCCCATCTCTCCACCCCCCCCTCTCTCTCCCCCATACTCATTCTCTCTCCCCCCTCTCTTCCCTTCCCATCTCTCTCTCTCGCTCTCTTTGGACCTCCTCACCCACCCACTGGCTAGGTACAAACCACGGGAAACCCTTGTGTATTGTGGTTCACTCTGTGCCCCCTCTGTGCCAACCTAATGCAGTTGGTGCTCGCCCCTGCACTGGCATAGGCAGATGGCAGTGATGTGTGCCACAGTCTCAGGGACCCCCGCCCATCTATTATCAATGAGATGCCAGCTGCTGGCAGGGAGTTACGGTCTAAGGTGACCTCTGGGTACATTTGACACACTTTTTTACGCCGACTAACCACCTGTCCCACCGCGGACTGCCTACGACAATGTGAAACATATGGGGATGCTTCCTGTGTTATACCCCAATAGAGATGCATAACTTGGAAAGAGAGACTATGACAATGATTATGCAGCCTGTATGCATAAGCATAAGAGGAATGTAGATAGACTATTAATGTGGATACAGGCCCACTGAACACATTATAAGCACATCAAATAGTGGAGATTTTGGGTAACCCAAATTAAAGACTTAAATCGGAGAAGAAAATAGGTGCAGATGTAATGCTTTTGCATGTGTGTGTGTGCAGGTGTGTGCAGGTGTACTATCTTACCTGTAATGGATGACGGGTGGGTTAGCCTTGGCAGAGCAGTGAAACTTCACTAGGTTGCCCTCCAGTATGGGCTGGGGCTCCACAGACAGGTTGACAAGAGGCAGGTCTACATGGGCGAGAACAGAGGGTCAGTCTATAAACCAACACCAGAGTACATATTAGGACAGCTGTGCCTGGGTCATGTTCGTTAGGGCTTCAAAACATTTAGCAACGGACGACAAAAAAGAGTTCAGGTAATCCCTTTTCTTCCATTCCGGTACCTAATGAACCCTGGAATAGGAGAGAGGAAGGGATAACCAACAATGGATGTGATGACAGAATCTAGGCCACAATTAATTTAAAGTCACAATTCAGAATTTGCGCAAATAGTGCATTACGACATATTATTTTAACCTGCATGTGGTTAATTGAAATGGTAAAATGGTTTAGTGTCTGTAAAACCAGATTGAGTCCTCTAATAGCGTAAGTTGATTGTGTGTATGTGTGTGTGTGTGTATGTGTGTGTGTGTGTATGTGTGTGTGCGTGTGAGTATGCGCGTGCATGTGCATGTGACCCCAATCAAAGGGAGTTGTGTGTGAGTGCAAGCAGCAGGCTGTAAACAACTGTATAAATATTGATGCTATGGTTGGGGTTTGATGCTATCCTGACCCCCGTAAGACATATTCACATGGCAGTGCTTAAACCGGTTAATTAAAGATTCACTCAGTAAAATTTCCATTGGAGATAAAAGAACAAAACAAAGCAAAGAACAAACATAGCGGAAAGAGCTTGTTAATTACTCTCCTCTGTAAAGGCTGATATTTCCCATTAAGATGAATTCGAGCCTTGGCTCGCTTGCTAATTGCTACATTAGCAATTTACTCAACTTTTGATAGAATATCTGTGATTAAGGACAGCTCCGGATAAAAGTAACAAACACATCAATTAAATAAATGAAACAAACAACAGTGTTGAGACGACTGCGCCGAATGTGCTCCCAAGTGCTGTGAGCTACTGTACCTCTGTGCTTTTCTCGGGCTGTTTATAAAGCAAATCACACAGCGAAATTATCAGCCAAAATGTTCAACGATGGGGCCCTTCTGTGCTGCTACCTCCAAAAACCCTCTCTGTGATTTTCTTAAAAAGCACTGCAGATCTCTGATAGAAACTAATGGAACTCCCCTTCACTTTACCTTGATTGTGACTTATCAGGAAAAGGTTTAGAAAGTGCATCCTTGAGTAAAAAAACTTGCATTCCTTTTGGCCAAGGGAAGATTATGAAAATCTATCTGTCTAGCTTAATGTGTTTTACATTCAACAAATCTCGCCAGTGAATTATTGATGATAACTTTAATCAACTTTAATTTACAAGAGTGATGGATTAAAGAGGACAGTCATTACTTCCCACGTAAGGTTAAAGGGGATGTTCGTTCCTCCCTTATAAAGGCCTTGTGGGAAGCTTTGCTCTAACATTACAGGTCAAATATTAACAATTTACTCCCAGCTCTGTGGAAAAATAAATAATCCAGATAACCGTACGAAATATAAAGCAGCCACTGAAAAATGAACATCCTCAGGTTAAGTCTTAAACTCCTCGCTATATATTGAAGAAACACTTTTATATTAGGAAAATAAATCAGGGTGAGTTTCTTCATCCAAACACCTTTTTATGAGCACAGTGTGCTAGCTACAGAAGTTCACTACCGTTACAAAAAAAGATTGCTGTTTTAAAACTGCAGTAAAAGTGCAGTACCTGCAGTAGACTGTGGTATTTTGGATGCAGTAACTGCAGTTACACTGCAAAATTACTGTAGTAAAAAAATCTGTTATTTTGGATGCAGTATTTGCAGTATAATGTAGTTATACTGCAATATAACTGCAGTTATACTGCACTCTGACTGTAATATTTTTTCGTAAGGGTAGCATCAAAGGCATTTCCTTGTTCAACCATATATATTTCTGTCCGAGCGCAGAGGCATCGATTGCGTTTCCCATGACCACAGTGGGCAGGTCAGGCATGTTATTGGAGTGAGAGCAGTAGCCACACTGATAAAAGTACAGTGTAGGCTAACTAAGGGATCCCAAGATGCCACACTTTTATGAGGGTTACTATAGACCTTATTATGGCACAAGAGTTATCCTACTGGAGTTTTCTTTGTGGGCTCTCAGCTAAACTTGACTTCTTAGAGTACCACCACCACCGGAGGGGCCAGGAGACAGAGGAGGAGACCTCGGGGTGTTCCCCTGGGGCCTAGGCTCTCAGCAGGGGCCAGAAGATGGGGCATTCAGTTGCTGATCACTCCAGTCCTATTGCTACTTCTGACCTCTGCCAAGTTCTCACAGAAGCTTTATACAAGCATGTATCAAAATATGTGTTGCTGCCGAGTAGAATGGATATAATCATTTGTGGAGATTAGAAAGAGCAATGATTAATTATTAATTATTAAGGTTAATTAAGAATTAAATTTTGTCAGCCTTGAAAGTGGAAACTTCAATGTAAAGTCAAGTAAAGGGTGCCGATTTCAGCGATTGTGACTGCATTCATGCATCCTTTCAATAAATGATTGCCATGGTGCAACACTGCAACAGAATTATTTTCCTATTTCCATAACACACCTCATGCAACACACCTCATAGCTGACCAATTAGCCAGTTATCAACCCTTAATAAACTTCTGGTGTTTGACCAGATACAGTGCTATTTCACAGTAAACAAATTGACAACAGAATTTCAGCACGCTTACAGCACATACAGTGCCTTGCGAAAGTATTCGGCCCCCTTGAACTTTGCGACCTTTTGCCACATTTCAGGCGTCAAACGTAAAGATATAAAACTGTATTTTTTGTGAAGAATCAACAACAAGTGGGACACAATCATGAAGTGGAACAACATTTATTGGATATTTCAAACTTTTTTAACAAATCCAAAACTGAAAAATTGGGTGTGCAAAATTATTCAGCCCCCTTAAGTTAATACTTTGTAGCGCCACCTTTTGCTGTGATTACAGCTGTAAGTCGCTTGGGGTATGTCTCTATCAGTTTTGCACATCGAGAGACTGACATTTTTTCCCATTCCTCCTTGCAAAACAGCTCGAGCTCAGTGAGGTTGGATGGAGAGGATTTGTGAACAGCAGTTTTCAGTTCTTTCCACAGATTCTCGATTGGATTCAGGTCTGGACTTTGACTTGGCCATTCTAACACCTGGATATGTTTATTTTTGAACCATTCCATTGTAGATTTTGCTTTATGTTTTGGATCATTGTCTTGTTGGAAGACAAATCTCCGCCCCAGTCTCAGGTTTTTTGCAGACTCCATCAGGTTTTCTTCCAGAATGGTCCAGTATTTGGCTCCATCCATCTTCCCATCAATTTTAACCATCTTCCCTGTCCCTGCTGAAGAAAAGCAGGCCCAAACCATGATGCTGCCACCACCATGTTTGATAGTGGGGATGGTATGTTCAGGGTGATGAGCTGTGTTGCTTTTACGCCAAACATAACGTTTTGCATTGTTGCCAAAAAGTTCAATTTTGGTTTCATCTGACCAGAGCACCTTCTTCGACATGTTTGGTGTGTCTCCCAGGTGGCTTGTGGCAAACTTTAAACGACACTTTTTATGGATTTCTTTAAGAAATTGCTTTCTTCTTGCCACTCTTCCATAAAGGCCAGATTTGTGCAATATACGACTGATTGTTGTCCTATGGACAGAGTCTCCCACCTCAGCTGTAGATCTCTGCAGTTCATCCAGAGTGATCATGGGCCTCTTGGCTGCATCACTGATCAGTCTTCTCCTTGTATGAGCTGAAAGTTTAGAGGGACGGCCAGGTCTTGGTAGATTTGCAGTGGTCTGATACTCCTTCCATTTCAATATTATCGCTTGCACAGTGCTCCTTGGGATGTTTAATGCTTGGGAAATCTTTTTGTATCCAAATCTGGCTTTAGACTTCTTCACAACAGTATCTCAGACCTGCCTGGTGTGTTCCTTGTTCTTCATGATTCTCTCTGCGCTTTTAACGGACCTCTGAGACTATCACAGTGCAGGTGCATTTATACGGAGACTTGATTAAGCACAGGTGGATTGTATTTATCATCATTAGTCATTTAGGTCAACATTGGATCATTCAGAGATCCTCACTGAACTTCTGGAGAGAGTTTGCTGCACTGAAAGTAAAAGGGGCTGAATAATTTTGCACGCCCAATTTTTCTGTTTTTGATTTGTTAAAAAAGTTTTGAATATCCAATAAATGTCGTTCCACTTCATGATTGTGTCCCACTTGTTGTTGATTCTTCACAAAAAAATACAGTTTTATATCTTTATGTTTGAAGCCTGAAATGTGGCAAAAGGTCGCAAAGTTCAAGGGGCCGAATACTTTCGCAAGGCACTGTACATACTGTAAATGACTGATAATTGACTGAGAGAAAGTGATGATGAAATGATTGTGGTGGCTGATTTGTTAGACTTCAGTGCAGCTTTTGGCATTATTGATCATAGTCTGCTGCTGGAAAAACGTATGTGTTATGGCATTACACCCCCTGCTATAATGTGGATAAAGAGTTACTTGTCTAACAGAACACAGATGGTGTTCTTTAACTTTTTATGGCTGCAGAGGCAGTATTGAGTAGCTTGGATGAAAAGGTGCCCATTGTAAAGGGCCAGCTCTTCAGTCTCAGTTGCTAATATATGCATATTAGTATTGGATAGAAAACACTCTGAAGTTTCTAAAACCGTTTGAATTATGTCTGTGAGTATAACAGAACTCGTATTGTAGGCAAAAACCTGAGAAATTCCACTTCCTGTTTGTATTTTTTCTGGGGATGGCAGATTTTCAGCCAAGCTCTCATTGAAATTTCAGCGAGATATGGATGAGTTTTCACTTCCTACGCCTTCCACTAGATGTCAACAGTCAATAGAACTTTGTCCGATGACTCTAATGTGATGGAGGGTCGAATAAGACAGGAAATAGTCACCACTGCCACGAGTTGACTATGCTTTCACTATGCGCGCTCACAGGGGAAGGACCTGCGTTCCACCGGTCATCTGAAGTCATTCTAATTCTCCGGTTGGAAAGTTATTCAAGATATATGTAAACAACATTCTAGATTGATTCAGTACATCGTTTGACATGTTTCTACTGACTGTTATGGGACTTTTGGACATTTTGTCACGTTATAGTAGATGTGCTTTGTGACTTTGGAATTGTTTACCAAACGCGCTAACCAAAGTAGCTAATTGGACATAAATAACTAACATTTTTGAACAAATCAAGCATTTATTGTGGACCTGGGATTCCTAGGACTGCATTCTGATGAAGTTCATCAAAGGTAAGGAAACATTTATCATGTATTTTCTGTTTTCTGTTGACTCCAACATGGCGGCTAATTCGGGTTCTGTTCTGAGCTCCTTCTCAGATTATTGCATGGGTTTCTTTTTCCGTAACATTTATTTGAAATCTGACACAGCGGTTGCATTAAGGAGAGGTATATCTATAATTCCATGTGTATAACTTGTATCTACATTTATGATGAGTATTTTCTGTTGAAACGATGTGGATATGCAAAATCACTTGATGTTTTTGGAACTAGTGAATTTAATAAGCCAATGTAAACTTTTTTTTGTTTTGAATTTTACCCCTTTTTCTCCCCAATTTCGTGGTATCCAATTGTAGTAGCTACTATCTTGTCTCATCGCTGCAACTCCCGTACGGGCTCGGGAGAGACGAAGGTTGAAATTCATGCGTCCTCCGATACACAACCCAACCAGCCATTCTGCTTCTTAACACAGCGCGCATCCAACCCGGAAGCCAGCCGCACCAATGTGTCGGAGGGTACACCGTGCACCTGGAAACCTTGGTTAGCGCACACTGCGCCCGGGCCGCCACAGGAGTCGCTGGTGCGCGATGAGACAAGGACATCCCTACCGACCAAGCCCTCCCTAACCCGGACGACGCTAGGCCAATTGTGCGTCGCCCCACGGACCTCCCGGTCGGTTACGACAGAGCCTGGGCGCGAACCCAGGGACTCGTTGCAGTACAGCACCCTTAACCACTGCGCCACCCGGGAGGCCAATATGAACTTTATCAAACAAAACATGCATGTATTGTGTAACATGAAGTCCTATGAGGGTCATCTGATGAAGATAATTCAAGGGTAGTGATTTCTGCTTTTTGTGAATGCTATATTTCGCTGGAAAATGGCTGTGCTTATTGTGGTTTGGTGGAGAAGACCTAACATAATCGTTTGTAGTGCTTTTGCTGAAAAGCATATTTGAAATCGGACACTTTGATGGGATTGACAACGAGAATAGCTTTAAAATGGTATGAGACACATGTATGTTTTAGCAATGTTAATTATGAGATTTTTGATGTTTTGAAAATGGAGCCCTACACTTTGACTGGCTGTTGTCAGATCGCTCCCGTTAACGGGATTGCAGCCATAAGAAGTTAATGGAAGCCTCTCAAATGTAATCCAGTTAGAATCAGGAATTCCCCAGGGTAGCTGTTTAGGCCCCTTGCTTTTTTCAATTTTTACTAACGACATGCTACTGTCTTTGAGTAAAGCCAGGGTGTATTTTTGATTCTAATGCAGATGACTCAACACTATACACGTCAGCTACTACAGCTACTGAAATGACTGCAACACTCAACAAAGAGCTGCAGTTAGTTTCAGAGTGGGTGGCAAGGAATAAGTTAGCCCTAAATATTTCTAAAACTAAAAGCATTGTATTTGGAACAAAACTAAATCCTTAACCTCAACTAAATCTTGTAATAAATACTGTGGAAATTGAGCAAATTGAGATGACTAAACTGCAAACTGTCATGGTAAAAGCATATTGATGCAGTAGTAAGATGGGGGGAAGTCCCCATCCTGTCTCAGCCTCCAGTATTTATGCTGCAGTAGTTTATGTGTCGGGGGGCTAGGGTCAGTTTGTTATATCTGGAGTACTTCTCCTGTCCTATCCGGTGTCCTGTGTGAATTTAAGTATGCTCTCTCTAATTCTCTCTTTCTTTCTCTCTCTCAGAGGACCTGAGACCTAGGACCATGCCTCAGGACTACCTGACATGATGACTCCTTGCTGTCCCCAGTCCACCTGGCTTTGAAGTCTGAAGTCTGTCTATAATAAAGCGATTCTCTGCCTTCTTAACAACACTATCAACAAGGCAGGTCCTACAGGCCCCAGTTTTGTCGCACCTTGACTACTGTTCAGTCATGTGGTCAGGTGCCACAAAAAAGGACTTGCAATTGGCTCAGAACAGGGCAGCACGGCTGGCCCTTGGATGTACACAGAGAGCTAATATTAATAATGTGCATGTCAATCTCTCCTGGCTGAAAGTGGAGGAGAGATTGACTTCATCACTGCTTTTATTTATGAGAGGTATTGACATGTTGAATGCACCGATCGGTCTGTCTAAACTACTGGCACACAGCTCGGACACACATGCATACCCCACAAGACATGCCACAAGAGGTCTCCTCACAGTCCCCAAGTACAGAACAGACTATGGGAGGCACACAGTATTACATAGAGCCATGACTACATGGAACTCTATTCCACATCAAGTAACTGATACAAGCAGTACAATTAGATTTAAAAAAACAGATAAAAAAAACACCTTATGGAACAGCGGGGACTGTGAAGCAACACAAACCTTGGCACAGACACAGACATGCGCACACACACACACACACACACACACACACTATATATACACATGGATTTAGTACTGTAGATATGTGGTAGTGGTGGAGTTGTGGCCTGAGGGCACACAGTGTGTTGTGAAATCTGTGAATGTATTGTAATGTTTTTAAAATTGTATAAACTGCCTTAATTTTGCTGGACTAATGGGGATGCATGATACATACAAATACAGTATCACCTGCCCCTGTTCCACTCCAGAGTCGACTTTGACGATGTATGAGCAGTGCGGAACCATCTTACAAATGGGTGGGAGTTGAAGTTGTCAACACAACACTGACTCATTAGCCGAGGAAATGGCAGCAAATGGAGGTTAACCAAAGAAACAGGCTGACAAGCCATTAGACATACGCTTCAAAGTCTGGAACATCTCTTGTTTGCTTTCTTGAATGGTCTCTCTTTCCCATGTCGTTAGCGATATCTTCTTCAACTTTTGGAGGACGTCTGGTCCATATCATTGTGTTTCTGTTTCTTCCTCATTGCTGATGGATTGATGGGCCCTACTTTGTTGAAAGAAGTGGCACTCTTTTTTTACCAAACATTGTTGAAGAGTTCAGTAACAGGGACGAGTGGGGTAATTATTGTTACCGTGGCTGTTTTTATTGACTGCTTTCCAATTACATGCAGCTCAACCATAATAGACAGCAGACTGGCAATGGTAAAACAACACTTTTATCTTTCAAAGAGAAAAAGTTTGACAGAAATGTTTGGGAGTACAAGCTACTGTTCAGGAGCAACAGCAGACAAAACAACAACACAGATAACAATTACAACTTAGACGCTTCAAAACATAACTATGTTAAACAAAAATGGCATTCTCATGGGAATCAAGAGCCTGTGCTTTTCAAAGTCAGTCCATATAGTAGACCTCAGTCTGTCAGTTCCAACCGTCTTGAATTTAGGTTCTACGTTCAAAACAGCAGATACCTGAAGGCCGTATTTCTTATTAACAGTCAGATGCCTTATAATCAGGAAACACGTTTGCACGTCGGACAGATGTTCTATTCATAATGCTTGATGTTGCGTGATTCCTATTTTCTTTGAAACACACCTGCAGAGTTTGCAAATTAGATAGCGAACAAAGAAGGGTGGACTGGAATGGCAAAACAAATGAAAGTGAGTACATGCACCTTATGAAGGCTAACACACCGTTTGAAAAGAGGGAAAGGTGGGGATCTGTATAATGAGAATAACTGGGAGAGGGGTCTTCGTGTCTTTATAAATAATATCCTGGAGGGGTCTTTTTTGTATGGGACCAGATGCAGATTCATAAATGCTTAGAATAAAATGCAGACTACAATATTCAATCCAAGGGCAGTCATTCCAATGGTTCCAATGGTGGGAAGGGTGGCAAGCATTAGAGCCACATTTATTTTTCAGTCAATGACGCACAATTACTTTGTTCATTTGTCATGAAAGCTATAACATCACTAACCATATTTCCATCCAACCATTTCATGCAGATTAATTACCTGACGCATGAAAAGAGCCATGACCGGGCTGATGGAAACATTAATAGGCGGTACAACGTTATAAATGGGGGGGGGGGGCACTGTCACGCCCTGACCATAGAGAGCCCTTGATTCTCTATGGTGTTTAGGTCATAGCGTGACTAAGGGGGTGTTCTAGTCATTGGTTTTCTATGTTGTTGATTTTGAATGGTTCCCAATTAGAGGCAGCTGGTAATCGTTGCCTCTAATTGGGGCATATTATTTTTAACCATGATCGATGCTTGGCTGCCGTTTGATAAATAAATAAAATATTGGTCATATCCGCAATAATTGCATAATGTACAGTCGAAGTCGGAAGTTTACATACAATTAGGTTGGAGTCATTAAAACTCATTTTTCAACCACTCCACAAATGTCTTGTTAATAACAAACTACAGTTTTGGCAAGTCGGTTAGGACATCTACTTTGTGCATGACACAAGTCATTTCTCCAACAATTGTTTACAGATAGATTATTTCAGTTATAATTCACTGTATCACATTCCAGTGCGTCAGAAGTTTACATACACTAAGTTGACTGTGCAGGTTAATTAACAGCTTGGGAAATTCCAGAAAATTATGTCATGGCTTCAGAAGCTTCTGATAGGCTAATTGACATAATTTGAGTCAATTAGAGGTGTATCTGTAGATTTATTTCAAGGCATATCTTCAAACGCAGTGTTTCTTTGCTTGACATCATGGGGAAATCAAAAGAAATCAGCTAATTGTAGACCTCCACAAGTCTGGTTCATCCGTGGGAGCAATTTCCAAACGCCTGAAGGTACCATGTTCATCTGTACAAACAATAGCACGCAAGTATAAACACCATGGGACCACGCAGCCGTCATACCGCTCAGGAAGGAGAAGTGTTCTGTCTCCTAGAGATTAATGTACTTGTGTGAAAAGTGCAAATCAATCCCAGAACAACAGCAAAGGACCCTGTGAAGATGCTGGAGGAAACAGGTGCAAAATTATCTATATCCACAGTAAAACGAGTCCTATATCGACATAACCTGAAAGGCCGCTCAGCAAGGAAGAAGCCATTGCTCCATAACCGCCATAAAAAATGCCAGACTACGGTTTGCAACTGCACATGGGAACAAAGATCATACTTTTTGTAGAAATGTCCTCTGGTCTGATGAAACAAAAATAGAACTGTTTGGCCATAATGACCATCGTTATGTTTGGAGGAAAAAGGGGGAGGCTTTTAAGTCGAAGAACACCATCCCAACCGTGAAGCACGGGGGTGGCAGCATCATGTGGATATATTGAAGCAACATCTCAAGACATCAGTCAGGAAGTTGAAGAATGGTCGCAAGTGGGTCTTCCAAATGGACAATGACGCCAAACATAATTCCAAAGTTGTGGTAAAATGGCTTTAAGAACAACAAAGTCAAGGTATTGGAGTGGCCATCACAAAGCCCTGACCTCAACCTATTGAAAATTTGTGGGCAGAACTGAAAAAGCGTGTGCGAGCAAGGAGGCCTTGTTGACTCAGTTACACAAGCTCTGTCAGGAGGAATGGGCCAAAATTCACCCAACTTATTGTGGGAAGCTTGTGGAAGCTTGGCTCACAGTTGAAGTGTACCTATGATACAAATTACAGACCTCTACATGCTTTGTAAGTAGGAAAACCTGCAAAATCGGCAGTGTATCAAATACTTGTTCTCCCCACTGTATGTGCACTACGCACAACCTTTTATCTGCAAAAACATGTGTTTCTAGGAAACACATATCTGGTGGAAACACTTGCATATTGTTTATGGATATTTTAGAATACTCTCATGAAAATCTGTCTCAAATTAGATGGAAACATACCTATTGACAATGAAGTGATGAATGTAATGCCAAAAATGGGCTCACAGTCACACAACTTATCCCAATTTAGCTCACCTATCATGTTCTCTTCCAGTGGAGCCTTCAGTCAAAACAACCTATGAAGTTGCTAATGGGGACATTGTAATAAAGAGATAGATACCTCTGGTGAATATAAATGTATGGGGCTTTTTTAGTGAAGGCTAGCAGACTCCTGGGGGAGACCGAGATGCTTCTTTCAGCTTGATGAAGCACTCTTCTTACTTTAGATGGCAGAGTGAGTGTGTCTTTGCTGTGAAGAAAGAGAGTGTGTGTGTGTGTGTGTGTGTGTGTGTGTGTGTGTGTGTGTGTGTGTGTGTGTGTGTGTGTGTGTGTGTGTGTGTGTGTGTGGCTGTGTGAGAGATCGAGAGTGTGTGTGTGTGTTTGCCCCTGTGTGTGTGTGACCCTCTATGTCTGTGTGTGTTTGGGTGTGATCCTAGTTATGTGTGTGTCTTTGTGAGGTGCCCAGGGGCCTGGTGGACATAGCCAATCTGCATCTGGCTATTATTTTCCCCTTCCCCATTATTCCTGCACTGCTCTTATCCACTATATGCAATCACTTCTCAAAAATAACAAGCAATTTTTAAAAAATTTACCTTATTTTAAATGCACAGTATCACCCTTGGGTACAGAAAGCTTACTGTACTGTAGAAATTTACATCAAAGTACTTACATACATACTGTTAGGCATGTATATGGGAGGCGAAGTCAAGTGCAGGAGAGTGGAGTATATTAAACAGGCGCATTTTAATACAAAAATAATCACACACAAAAACATGATGGGTAACAGAGGACTAAATACATGTAGATTGATTGGGGAATGAAAACCAGGTGTGTATACGGAACAAGACAAAACAAATTGACATATGAGAAATGGAGCGGAGATGGCTAGAAAGCCGGTGATGTCGATCGCCGAACGCTGCCCAAACAAGGAAATCAAATCAAATCCAATTTTGCAGTAGATGGTATCGAGTACAGTATATACATATGAGATGAGTATGTAAACAAAGTGGCATAGTTAAAGTGGCTAGTGATACATGTATTACATAAAGATGCAGTAGATGATATAGAGTACAGTATATACGTATACATATGAGATGAATAATGTAGGGTATGTAAACATTATATTAAGTAGCATTGTTTAAAGTGGCTAGTGATATATTTTACATCAATTCCCATCAATTCCCATTATTAAAGTGGCTGGAGTTGAGTCAGTGTGTTGGCAGCAGCCACTCAATGTTAGTGGTGGCTGTTTAACAGTCTGATGGCCTTGAGATAGAAGCTGTTTTTCAGTCTCTCGGTCCCAGCTTTGATGCACCTGTACTGACCTCGCCTTCTGGATCATAGCGGGCTCGGGTGGTTGTTGTTCTTGATGATCTTTATAGCCTTCCTGTGACATCGGGTTGTGTAGGTGTCCTGGAGGGCAGGTAGTTTGCCCCCAGTGATGCGTTGTGCAGACCTCACTACCCTCTGGAGAGCCTTACGGTTGTGGGCGGAGCAGTTACCGTACCAGGTGGTGATACAGACCGACAGGATGCTCTCGATTGTGCATCTGTAGAAGTTTGTGAGTGCTTTTGGTGACAAGCCAAATTTCTTCAGCCTCCTGAGGTTGAAGAGGCGCTGCTGCGCCTTCTTCACGATGCTGTCTGTGTGGGTGGACCAATTCAGTTAGTCTGTGATGTGTACGCCGAGGAACTTAAAACTTACTACCCTCTCCACTACTGTTCCATCGATGCGGATATGGGGGTGTTCCCTCTGCTGTTTCCTGAAGTACACAATCATCTCCTTTGTTTTGTTGACGTTGAGTGTGATGTTATGTTCCTGATACCACACTCCGAGGGCCCTCACCTCCTCCCTGTAGGCCGTCTCGTCGTTGTTGGTAATCAAGCCTACCACTGTTGTGTCGTCCGCAAACTTGATGATTGAGTTGGAGGCGTGCGTGGCCACGCAGTCGTGGGTGAACAGGGAGTACAGGAGAGGGCTCAGAACGCACCAGTGTTGAGGATCAGCGGGGTGGAGATGTTTTTACCTACCCTCACCACCTGGGGGCGGCCCGTCAGGAAGTCCAGTACCCAGTTGCACAGGGTGGGGTCGAGACCCAGGGTCTCGAGCTTGATGACGAGTTTGGATGGTACTATGGTGTTAAATGCTGAGCTGTAGTCGATGAACAGCATTCTCACATAGGTATTCCTCTTGTCCAGATGGGTTAGGGCAGTGCGCAGTGTGGTTGAGATTGCATCGTCTGTGGACCTATTTGGGCGGTAAGCAAATTGGAGTGGGTCTAGGGTGTCAGGTAGGGTGGAGGTGATATGGCCCTTGACTAGTCTCTCAAAGCACTTCATGATGACGGAAGTGAGTGCTACGGGGCGGTAGTCGTTTAGCTCAGTTACCTTAGCTTTCTTGGGAACAGGAACAATGGTGGCCCTCTTGAAGCATGTGGGAACAGCAGACTGGGATAGGGATTGATTGAATATGTCCGTAAACACACCAGCCAGCTGGTCTGCGCATGCTCTGAGGGCGCGGCTGGGGATGCCGTCTGGGCCTGCAGCCTTGCGAGGGTTAACACGTTTAAATGTTTTACTCACGTCGGCTGCAGTGAAGGAGAGTCCGCATGTTTTGGTTGCGGGCCGTGTCAATGGCACTGTATTGTCCTCAAAGCGGGCAAAAAAGTTATTTAGTCTGCCTGGGAGCAAGGCATCCTGGTCCGTGACTGAGCTGGTTTTCTTTTTGTAATCCGTGATTGACTGTAGACCCTGCCACATACTTCTTGTGTCTGAGCCGTTGAATTGCGATTCTACTTTGTCTCTATACTGACGCTTAGCTTGTTTGATTGCCTTGTGGAGGGAATAGTTACACTGTTTATATTCGGTCATGTTTCCGGTCACCTTGCCCTGATTCAAAGCAGTGGTTCGCGCTTTCAGTTTCACACGAATGCTGCCATCAATCCACGGTTTCTGGTTTGGGAATGTTTTAATCGTTGCTTTGGGAACGACATCTTCAACGCACGTTCTAATGAACTCGCTCACCGAATCAGCGTATTCGTCAATGTTGTTGTTTGACGCAATACGAAACATATCCCAGTCCACGTGATGGAAGCAGTCCTGGAGCGTGGAATCAGATTGGTCGGACCAGCGTTGAACAGACCTCAGCGCGGGAGCTTCTTGTTTAAGCTTCTGTCTGTAGGGAGGGAGCAACAAAATGGAGTCGTGGTCAGCTTTTCCGAAAGGAGGGCGGGGGAGGGCCTTATATGCATCGCGGAAGTTAGAATAGCAATGATCCAAGGTTTTACCAGCCCTGGTTGCGCAATTGATATCCTGATACAATTTAGGGAGTCTTGTTTTCAGATTAGCCTTGTTAAAATCCCCAGCTACAATGAATGCAGCCTCAGGATGTGTGGATTCCAGTTTGCAAAGAGTCAAATAAAGTTTGTTCAGAGCCATCGATGTGTCTGCTTGGGGGGGAATATATACGGCTGTGATTATAATCGAAGAGAATTCCCTTGGTAGATAATGCGGTCGACATTTGATTGTCAGGAATTCTAAATCAGGTGAACAGAAGGACTTGAGTTCCTGCATGTTGTTGTGACCACACCATGTCTCGTTAACCATAAAGCATACGCCCCCGTCCCTCTTCTTACCAGAAATGTTTTTGTTTCTGTCGGCGCGATGCGTGGAGAAACCAGCTGGCTGCACCGACTCCGATACCGTCTCTCGAGTGAGCCATGTTTCCGTGAAGCAAAGAATGTTTACAGTCCCTGATGTCCCTCTGGAATGCTACCCTTGCTCGGATTTCATCAACCTTGTTGTCAAGAGACTGGACATTGGCGAGTAGTATGCTAGGGAGTGGCACGCGATGTGCCCGTCTCCGGAGCCTGACCAGAAGACCGCTTCGTTTGCCTCTTTTACGACGTCGTTGTTTTGTGTCGCAGGCTGGGATCCATTCCGTTGTCCTGGATGGAAGGCAGAACACAGGATCCGCTCCGGGAAAGTCATATTCTTGGTCGTACTGATGGTGAGTTGACGCTGCTCTTATATTCAGTAGTTCTTCTCGACTGCATGTAATGAAACCTAAGATGACCCGGGGTACCAATGTAAGAAATAACATGTAAAAAAACAAAAACTGCATAGTTTCCTAGGAACGCGAAGTGAGTGGGCCATCTCTGTCGGCGCCTGAGGTAGAGCGGGGTCCATGTCCCGCACCCGAGCCGCCGCCATGAAAGAGGCCCATCCGGACCCTCCCCTTTAGATTAGGTTTTTGCGGCCGGAGTCCGCACCTTTGTGGGGGGGTACTGTCACGCCCTGACCTGAGTATTCTTTGTTTTCTTTATATATTTTGGTTAGGTCAGGGTGTGACGAGGGTGGTATGTGTGTTTTGTCTCATGTAGGGTTTTTTGTATGTCTAGGTGTTTGTGTCTAGTCTAGACATATTGTAGGTTAATGGTGACCTGGATTGGTTCCCAATCAGAGGCAGCTGTTTATCTTTGTCTCTGATTGGGATTCCTATTTAGGTTGCCATTTTCCAGTTTGGGTTCGTAGGTTATTGTCTATGTGATGTTGCATGTTAGCACTCTGTTTCTATAGCGGTCACGTTCGTCTGGTTAGTTTGTTTGTTTGTTTTAGTGTACTTCGTGTTTTTTCCGTCTTTCATTAAATCATGCATTCACAACACGCTGCGCTTTGGTCTGCTTCTTACGACGATTGTGACATGGAGTTAGACATGGAGTTAGCTAGCTAACGTTAGCCAACTTTTGGCTAGCGCTAACTGGCGAAAACTAGCCAATTTAATTTACTTCTGTTGAAATGGGACAAAAAGGCTACAAAACATTTCCGTACACACACCAGCTGTTAGAAACTACTATCTGACAGATAGCTTAAGGCTAGCTGAACTGGCTGTGGTAGGTACTAGCTAGCTAACTAGTTAATTCTCTACAGACAGAACTTCATTCGAGAGCGGATGAAACATTAGCTAACATTACATGTCAGTTACACTACTAACTCAGCACTGGGAACACAAGTCAAACAGCAGATACGTTTGCCAGCTACATCAGTCAAATAAAGAGCAGCCAGTTTCTGCTCTGCTTGCTTTACAACTCTGAGAACATGCACAACACACAGACAGCAGCGCTGTGCTGGTCAGAAGCTTTGCCTTCACACAGCCTAAAATCAGCCGGCTGACATCGCGTGGTCGGAGGCATTCGCGTGGTCCTAAAGCACAGCGATGCTGCTTTTTTCGTATCACAGTGCAATTTTTTATTTTTTTTTATTTTACCTTTATTTAACCAGGTAGGCAAGTTGAGAACAAGTTCTCATTTACAATTGCGACCTGGCCAAGATAAAGCAAAGCAGTTCGACAGATAAAACGACACAGAGTTACACATGGAGTAAAAACAAACATACAGTCAATAATGCAGTATAAACAAGTCTATATACAATGTGAGCAAATGAGGTGAGAAGGGAGGTAAAGGCAAAAAAGGCCATGATGGCAAAGTAAATACAATATAGCAAGTAAAATACTGGAATGGTAGTTTTGCAATGGAAGAATGTGCAAAGTAGAAATAAAAAATAATGGGGTGCAAAGGAGCAAAATAAATAAATAAATTAAAATTAAATACAGTTGGGAAAGAGGTAGTTGTTTGGGCTAAATTATAGGTGGGCTATGTACAGGTGCAGTAATCTGTGAGCTGCTCTGACAGTTGGTGCTTAAAGCTAGTGAGGGAGATAAGTGTTTCCAGTTTCAGAGATTTTTGTAGTTCGTTCCAGTCATTGGCAGCAGAGAACTGGAAGGAGAGGCGGCCAAAGAAAGAATTGGTTTTGGGGGTGACTAGAGAGATATACCTGCTGGAGCGTGTGCTACAGGTGGGAGATGCTATGGTGACCAGCGAGCTGAGATAAGGGGGGACTTTACCTAGCAGGGTCTTGTAGATGACATGGAGCCAGTGGGTTTGGCGACGAGTATGAAGCGAGGGCCAGCCAACGAGAGCGTACAGGTCGCAATGGTGGGTAGTATATGGGGCTTTGGTGATAAAACGGATTGCACTGTGATAGACTGCATCCAATTTGTTGAGTAGGGTATTGGAGGCTATTTTGTAAATGACATCGCCAAAGTCGAGGATTGGTAGGATGGTCAGTTTTACAAGGGTATGTTTGGCAGCATTAGTGAAGGATGCTTTGTTGCGAAATAGGAAGCCAATTCTAGATTTAACTTTGGATTGGAGATGTTTGATATGGGTCTGGAAGGAGAGTTTACAGTCTAACCAGACACCTAAGTATTTGTAGTTGTCCACGTATTCTAAGTCAGAGCCGTCCAGAGTAGTGATGTTGGACAGGCGGGTAGGTGCAGGTAGCGATCGGTTGAAGAGCATGCATTTAGTTTTACTTGTATTTAAGAGCAATTGGAGGCCACGGAAGGAGAGTTGTATGGCATTGAAGCTTGCCTGGAGGGTTGTTAACACAGTGTCCAAAGAAGGGCCGGAAGTATACAGAATGGTGTCGTCTGCGTAGAGGTGGATCAGGGACTCACCAGCAGCAAGAGCGACCTCATTGATGTATACAGAGAAGAGAGTCGGTCCAAGAATTGAACCCTGTGGCACCCCCATAGAGACTGCCAGAGGTCCGGACAGCAGACCCTCCGATTTGACACACTGAACTCTATCAGAGAAGTAGTTGGTGAACCAGGCGAGGCAATCATTTGAGAAACCAAGGCTGTCGAGTCTGCCGATGAGGATATGGTGATTGACAGAGTCGAAAGCCTTGGCCAGATCAATGAATACGGCTGCACAGTAATGTTTCTTATCGATGGCGGTTAAGATATCGTTTAGGACCTTGAGCGTGGCTGAGGTGCACCCATGACCAGCTCTGAAACCGGATTGCATAGCAGAGAAGGTATGGTGAGATTCGAAATGGTCGGTAATCTGTTTGTTGACTTGGCTTTCGAAGACCTTAGAAAGGCACGGTAGGATAGATATAGGTCTGTAGCAGTTTGGGTCAAGAGTGTTCCCCCCTTTGAAGAGGGGGATGACCGCAGCTGCTTTCCAATCTTTGGGAATCTCAGACGACACGAAAGAGAGGTTGAACAGGCTAGTAATAGGGGTGGCAACAATTTCGGCAGATAATTTTAGAAAGAAAGGGTCCAGATTGTCTAGCCCGGCTGATTTGTAGGGGTCCAGATTTTGCAGCTCTTTCAGAACATCAGCTGAATGGATTTGGGAGAAGGAGAAATGGGGAAGGCTTGGGCGAGTTGCTGTTGGGGGTGCAGTGCTGTTGTCCGGGGTAGGAGTAGCCAGGTGGAAAGCATGGCCAGCCGTAGAAAAATGCTTATTGAAATTCTCAATTATGGTGGATTTATCAGTGGTGACAGTGTTTCCTATCTTCAGTGCAGTGGGCAGCTGGGAGGAGGTGTTCTTATTCTCCATGGACTTTACAGTGTCCCAGAACTTTTTTGAGTTAGTGTTGCAGGAAGCAAATTTCTGCTTGAAAAAGCTAGCCTTGGCTTTTATAACTGCCTGTGTATAATGATTTCTAGCTTCCCTGAACAGCTGCATATCACGGGGGCTGTTCGATGCTAATGCAGAACGCCATAGGATGTTTTTGTGTTGGTTAAGGGCAGTCAGGTCTGGGGAGAACCAAGGGCTATATCTGTTCCTGGTTCTAAATTTCTTAAATGGGGCATGTTTATTTAAGATGGTTAGGAAGGCATTTTAAAAAAATATCCTTCCAGGATACCCCGGCCAGGTCGATTAGAAAGGCCTGCTCGCAGAAGTGTTTCAGGGAGCGTTTTACAGTGATGAGTGGAGGTCGTTTGACCGCTGACCCATTACGGATGCAGGCAATGAGGCAGTGATCGCTGAGATCTTGGTTGAAGACAGCAGAGGTGTATTTAGAGGGGAAGTTGGTTAGGATGATATCTATGAGGGTGCCCGTGTTTAAGGTTTTGGGGAGGTACCTGGTAGGTTCATTGATAATTTGTGTGAGATTGAGGGCATCAAGTTTAGATTGTAGGATGGCTGGGGTGTTAAGCATGTTCCAGTTTAGGTCGCCTAGCAGCACGAACTCTGAAGATAGATGGGGGGCAATCAGTTCACATATGGTGTCCAGAGCACAGCTGGGGGCAGAGGGTGGTCTATAGCAGGCGGCAACGGTGAGAGACTTGTTTTTAGAGAGGTGGATTTTTAAAAGTAGAAGTTCAAATTGTTTGGGTACAGACCTGGATAGTAGGACAGAACTCTGCAGGCTATCTTTGCAGTAGATTTCAACACCGCCCCCTTTGGCAGTTCTATCTTGTCTGAAAATGTTGTAGTTTGGAATTAAAATGTCTGAGTTTTTGGTGGTCTTCCTAAGCCAGGATTCAGACACAGCTAGAACATCCGGGTTGGCAGAGTGTGCTAAAGCAGTGAATAGAACAAACTTAGGGAGGAGGCTTCTAATGTTAACATGCATGAAACCAAGGCTATTACGGTTACAGAAGTCGTCAAAAGAGAGCGCCTGGGGAATAGGAGTGGAGCTAGGCACTGCAGGGCCTGGATTCACCTCTACATCGCCAGAGGAACATAGGAGGAGTAGAATAAGGGTACGGCTAAAAGCTATGAGAATTGGTCGTCTAGAACGTCTGGAACATTGAGTAAAAGGAGGTTTCTGGGGGCGATAAAATAGCATCAAGGTATAATGTACAGACAAATGTATGGTAGGATGTGAATACAGTGGAGGTAAACCTAAGTATTGAGTGATGAAGAGAGAGATATTGTCTCTAGAAACATCGTTGAAACCAGGAGATGTCATTGCATGTGTGGGTGGTGGAACTAATAGGTTGGATAAGGTATAGTGAGCAGGACTAGAGGCTCTACAGTGAAATAAGCCAATAAACACTAACCAGAACAGAAATGGACAAGACATATTGACATTAAGGAGAGGCATGCTTAGTCGAGTGATCAAAAGGGTCCGGTGAGTGGAGAGGTTGGTTGGTGATTTAGACAGCTAGCCAGGGCATCGGTAGCAAGCTAGCATAGGATGGAGGTCTGTTGTTAGCCACCTCCTGCGCTCCGTCAGTAGATTAGTGGGGTTCCGTGTGGTAGAGGGGATCAATCCAAATCACACAACAACAACAAAAATAAAAACAATAGATATAGTTATAGAGGCCCAAGAAGAAAACATAATAAAAAATAATAATAATAAATAAATAAAAAAATTGTCCGATTGTCTATTCAGATAGCAGCCGGTAAGACAGCTAACGGTTAGCAGGCCGCAGATGGGCGTTCAGGTAACGTCGCGACGGAGGAGCCAGCCGAATAACTCCTTCGGGTAGATAACGTCGGCAGTCCAGTTGTGAAGGCCCGGTGGGGCTCCGCGAAGGCAGCAAAACGGGTCCGGATAGGCGACTGCAGCCCAGGTGCGATTGATGGAACTCAGGAGTGATTGACGGAGCTTGCTAGCTCCGGAACAATTGATGTTTGCTCCGGAATCGACGAAGGCCGATAGTCACACGGATAGCAGCTAGCTAGCTGTGAGATCCGGGCATGAATGTCCAGAGAGCAGTCGAAATCCAGGGACATGGAGAGAAAAATTGGTCCGGTATGCTCCGCTCCGAGCCGCGCTGCGCCGTACAGAACTGGCGATAGACTTTCGAGCCAAAGGATAGCCGATGACCACAAACCGTGGTTAGCTGAACACCAACGACTTGCCAGTAAAGGAGCCAACTAGCTTCTGAACTAGCTTCTGGATTAGCTTCTGGCTAGTTTCAGGCTAGCTTCTTGGAGTTTCTGGCTAGCTTCTTGGAGGATTACAGATCTGAGGTAAATAATACTTTTTATAAATATACATTGGTGAGGCGGGTTGCAGGAGAGTGTTTTGAAGATGAGTTGATGGAAAATAAAAATAAAATGTATGTGAAAAAGTTGTAAATATATATATATACAGGACACGACAAGACGAGGACAAAAGACGTCTGAACTGCTATGCCACCTTGGAGAAAGTGATACAATGATACAACTGGGGGGTCAACATGTTTATTTTAGAATGTGGGGGGGTTCATGTCCCCCGCATCCCCAGTAAAAGTTGCGCACACATTGGATTTATGCATCAAATTGTAGATGGCTTGTCAGAAATGGTAACAGAAGATGAATGTTGAACTTTTGTTGCACACATATCCAGATTATGCTTCATACCATTTTGCGCAATGACGCTGTAGGTGTGTTCGAGTTGTTAGCTGCTTAAACTATGTGGTAACAATGGATACTTTTTGGTACATAACTCAAATACTTCCACTCAATTGGTAACTTATTGGGAGCCAAATTGTACATAGTGATGATTGTGTCAATAATTCTCAAAGAAGCAGAAGTGTAATTAGAAATCAATTAGAATAGGTAACTAACTACCTGCTTATAAAATAACCCTGTATGCTCATTTCTACTGCATAGATCATCATCACAGATATCCAGGTGGTCAGGAACACATTCAAATGGACAGAGCTAAGAGAAATATGATAATGCTCCATTAGAACACCCCTGTGAGCAGTGAGAGATTGCCTGACATGATTGGTTTCGCCAACTTGATGGACCCCGTGCTAACCCACCTCCACAATGTTTGTCTGCCTTCTGCCCAATGCATTCTGGGGCATGTGTCTGTGTGTGTGCGTCTCACACCACCTGCCATCACCACCCAAACCGACAGCTGCCTCTCATCAATATTAACTGGCTACTGTGACAGTATGGCGCCCCTGGTGGCAGTCTGTGGTTCCCTGAGGACCTCCAGGATCATCATGGCCTATCCACCTCACCGTGCTCTGTTATCACTTATTCATCCAACACCTGTTCCCACCCCCTCACTCTGACCTGCTGAGGTGGGGTGCCTGTGGCTTATTGCTGGCTTTCCACTCCCCCCTTCAACAATCCACCCCTCCCTTTGCTACTGTATGTGATGCAAAGTGGAACGGGAGACGCATATAGGGGGGAAATCAGTCGGGCTAATGCTAAGTGCTAAAGGCAGACCCATCGCTCAAGCTCTTCTCGATCTGTTATGGCGGGGGGGATTGGCTCTCACTTTTGCATCCTGAGGAGAATTAATTCCAACAGCTTTGGCATTCCAATAGAGCGTGTATTGTTCAACCACTGTTGGTGTATGGGGGGGGGGGGGAGTCCTCAACTCTGCGCTGGTGCAGTTCATTCCCATCAAACGTGCTCCACTTACGATCGGTATCAGATTCACCTTATTACCCAAATTGATTCAAGGACATACAGCAACTATAGCTCCAGTGTTGCTGCATCTGCCCTCTACTCTATATATTTATTTTATTTCAGGCTACTCAAGGCTACCCAGATAGAAAGAGCTAGGGCAGAATCAAACATTTGTTTTCATACAGCAGTTGACTTGCGTAAGGAGAGGAAAAAACGGCGCCATTGTTTTGCTTGACAAAACGATTAGCTCCTCTCTGACAGTGCACACAGAAATGGCTAATCGGTTAGCGCTCTCGTTTCTGTCTCTCCCCGTGCCCAGGCTTGGGGAAAGGATTCCTTTTGGATGACACACAAAAAATATAAAGAATGCACTAGGAAGAATGGAGCTGTCAAGAGTAATGGATCCTTGAATAGTATTTTCTGCTTTATTAGTCATACTAAATAGCTTTGAAGGAGCCATGAGGGATGTGAAAGGCCTTTGTTTGAAATCCATAACTTATGGCAAATGATTTTTGTGATGAAATAATATCATCTGACAATTGAATTTTGTACAGAGGGGGCCCATTTTTCACTATTCCGAAGAAATCTCTTATGATGGCATTTTGATTAGTGGCAGGGCGAGCTCCAGAAATAAAAAAAAGAGAAGCACACATAGTGGCAACACACACAGCAAGAATAAAATGGCAAACACTAGCATTGACTTTCATTGGCTAAGACTGTGACATTGTTAATCTTCATCAAATGCATTCTCTTTCATTGTGCTTCCAGACCAATTTTCCTTTGAATGGGAAGTGCTGCATTTCATAGAATTCACATTTCAACAATGTTTGTGAAAACCCAGCCATGGACAACGGAATTAATATGGATCAATCTGGCATACTTCAATAAGTAATGTTGAGAAATATTGGAAATATTGGGTTAACACGTGCAATGTTAGGGGTAGAATTCTGCAGTAGAAATAGGATAAATAGAGTATTTCAATGGTCAGATAGATAGACCAATGGATGAGTTTTGGAACAAGAGCTTCTTCTCTCACAGATCAATATAACATTATAGCCAGATATCAACTGTTTGTTGTGAATGAATAGTATGTACACCATATATACAAAAGTATGGACACCCCTTCAAATAAGCAGATTTGTGTTACGGTTTTCTTCTATCTCCTCCTCTGAAGAGGAGGTGTAGCAAGGATCGGACCAAAATGCAGCGTGGTAATTTTCATACATGTTTAATAGACGAATAAACACGAACAATACAAAACAAGAAACATACCGCGAAAACCTAAACAGCCTATCTGGTGCAAACAAACACAGAGACAGGAACAATCACCCACGAAACACTCAAAGAATATGGCTGCCTAAATATGGTTCCCAATCAGAGACAACGATAAACACCTGCCTCTGATTGAGAACCACTTCAGGCAACCATAGACTTTCCTAGAAAACCCCACTATACCACAATCCCAATACCTACAAAAAAACAAGACAAAACACACCACTTAATAAACCCATGTCACACCCTGGCCTGACCAAAATAATAAAGAAAACACAAAATACTTAGACCAGGGCGTGACAATTTGGCTATTTCAGCCACACCCGTTGCTGACAGGTGTGCACATTGAGTACACAGCCATGCAATCTCCATAGAAAAAACATTGTCAGTATAAGGGCCTTAATGAAGAGCTCAGTGACTTTCAGAGTGGCACCGTCATAGAATGTCACCTTTCCAACAATTCCTATCCTGCTAGAACTAGAGAAGAACGCTACCTGCCCCAATACCTGCCCCTGACTGCCCTTAACCAGCACAAAAACATCCTGTGGCGTACTGCATTAGCATCGAATAGCCCCTGCGATATGCAACATTTCAGGAACCAATATACACAGGCAATTAGGAAAGCGAAGGGTAGCTTTTTCAAACAGAAATATTCATCCTGTAGCACAAACTCCCAAATGTTCTGGGACACTGTAAAGTCCATGGAGAATAAGAGCATCTCCTCCCAGCTGCCCACTCCACTGAGGCTAGGAAACATTGTCACCACCGATAAATCCAGGATAATTGACAATTTCAATAAGCATTTTTCTACGGCTGGCCATACTTCCAACCTGGCTACCCCTACCCCGGTCAACAGCACTGCACCCCCCACAACTTGCCCAAGCCTCCCCAGCCTTCACCCAAATCCAGATACCCGATGTTCTGAAAGAGCTGCAAAATCTGGACCCCTACAAATCAGCTGGGCTAGACAATCTGGACACTGTCTTTCTAAAATGATCGCCGCAATTGTTGCAACCCCTATTATTAGCCTGTTCAACCTGGTTTCTGAGCTGGTCATGGGGGCACCTCAGCCACGCTCAAGGTCCTAAATGATACCATGACCGCCATCGATAAAAGACAATACTGTGCAGCTGTAATCATCGACCTGGCCAAGGCTTTCGACTGTCAATTTTTTATTTTTTATTTATTTCACCTTCATTTAACCAGGTAGGCTAGTTGAGAATGAGTTCTCATTTGCAACTGCGACCTGGCCAAGATAAAGCAAAGCAGTTTGACACATACAACAACACAGAGTTACACATGGAATAAACAAACATACAATCAATAATACAGTCGAAAAATCTATATACAGCATGTGCAAATGAGGGAGGATAAATAGGCCATGGTGGCGAAGTAATTACAATATAGCAATTAAACACTGGAATGGTAGAATGTGCAGAAAATTAATGTGCAAGTAGAGATACTGGGGTGCAAAGGAGCAAGATAAATAAATAAATACAGTATGGGGATGAGGTAGATTGGATGGGCTATTTACAGAAGGGCTATTTACAGGTTCAGGGATCTGTGAGCTGCTCTGACAGCTGGTGCTTCAAGCTATTAAGGGAGGTAAGAGTCTCCAGCTTTAGTGATTTTGCAGTTCGTTCCAGTCATTGGCAGCAGAGAACTGGAAGGAGATGCGGCCAAAGGAAGAATTGGCTTTGGGGTGACCAGTGAGATATTCCTGCTGGAGCTTGTGTTACGGCTGGGTGCTGCTATGGTGACCAGTGAGCTGAGAAACCTAGCAGAGACTTGTAGATGACCTGGAGCCAGTGGGTTTGGCGACGAGTATGAAGCGAGGGCCAGCCAACGAGAGCATACAGGTTGCAGTGGTGGGTAGTATATGGGGCTTTGGTGATAAAACGGATGCCACTGTGATAGACTGCATCCAATTTGCTGAGTAGAGTGTTGGAGGCTATTTTGTAAATGACATCGCCAAAGTCGAGGATCGGTAGGATGGTCAGTTTTACGAGGGTACTGTATGTTTGGCAGCATGAGTGAAGGGTGCTTTGTTGCGAAATAGGAAGCCGATTCTAGATTTAATTAATCTCTCTGGGATAGATGGGACATTAGCGTCCCACATGGCCAAAATACAGTGAAAATGCAGAGCGCAGAATTCAAATAAATTACTATACAAATGAAACTTTCAAGAAATCACACATGCAATGCACCAAATTAAAGCTACACTTGTTGTGAATCCAGCCAACGTGTTAGATTTAAAAAAGGCTTTACAGCGAAAGCAAACCATGCTATTATCTGAGGGTAGCGCCCCAGCAAACATATTTCAACCCTCCAGGCACAACACAAAACGCAGAAATAAAGATGTAATTCATGCCTTACCTTTGACAAGCTTCTTCTGTTGGCACTCCAATATGTCCCATAAACATCACAAATGGTTATTTTGTTCAATTAATTCTGTCAATATATATCCAAAATGTTCATTTATTTTAGCACCGTTTGATCTAGAAAAACACTGGTTCCAACTCGCGCAACATAACTACAACATTTCTCATAAGTTACCTGTAAGCTTTGTCCTAACATTTCAAAGTACTTTCCTAATAAAACTTTAGGTATTTTTTTACCTAAATAATTGATAAAATTGAAGACGGGATATACTGTGTTCAATACCGGAGGAAAACAAAGTGGAGCGTGCTTTTCAGGTCACACGCCTCTATCAAAGAGTACACTGTCCAGAATGAGGCTAGAGGGAAGTGCTACTTCTTCATTTCTCAAAGGAAAAACCTCAACCAATTTCTAAAGACTGTTGACATCCAGTGGAAGCGATGGCAACTGCAAGAAACGTTGGATTCCCAATGAAAACCCATTGAAAAGAGAGTGACCTCAAAAAACAAAAATTCTGAATGGTTTGTCCTTGGTGTTTCGCCTGCCAAATAAGTTCTGTTATACTCACAGACCTGATTCAAACAGTTTTTGAAACTTCCAGAGTGTTTTCTATCCTAATCAACGAATACTATGCATATCTTAGCTTCTGGGCCTGAGTAGCAGGCAGTTTACTTTGGACACACTTTTCATCCGGATGTGAAAATACTGCCCCCTTGGATTGGAGATGCTTAATGTGAATCTGGAAGGAGAGTTTACAGTCTAACCAGACACCTAGGGATTTGTTGTTGTCAACATATTCTAAGTCAGAACCGTCCAGAGTAGTGATGCTGGACGGGGGGGCAGGTGCGGGCAGCGATCGGTTGAAGAGCATGCATTTAGTTTTACTTGCATTTAAGAGCAGTTGGAGGCCACGGAAGGAGAGTTGTATGGCATTGAAGCTCATCTGGAGGTTAGTTAACACAGGGTCCAAAGAAGGGCCAGAGGTATACAGAATGGTGTTGTCTGCGTAGAGGTGGATCAAAGGATCACCAGCAGCAAGAGCGACATCATTGATGTATACAGAGAAGAGAGTCGGCCTGAGAATTGAACCCTGTGGCACAAGGACAGAGACTGCCAGAGGTCCGGACAACAGGCAATCCGATTTGACACACTGAGCTCTATCAAGTAAGTAGTTGGTGAACCAGGTGAGGCAATCATTTATAAGTCTTTGCTAGGTAAAGCGCCGCCTTATCTCAGCTCACTGGTCACCATAGCAGCACCCACCCGTACCAGCAGGTATATTTCACTGGTCACCCCCAAAGCCAATTCCTACTTTGGCCGCCTTTCCTTCCAGTTCTCTGCTGCCAATGACTGGAATGAAATGCAAATATCACTGAAGCTGGAGACTCATATCTCCCTCACTAACTTTAAGCATCAGCTGTCAGAGCAGCTTACATATCATTGCACCTGCACATAGCCCATCTGTATTGTTTTTAATTTTCATATTGTTTTTTGTTGTTGTTTTTTTGCTCTTTTGCACCCCAGTATCTCTACTTGCACATTCATCTTCTACACATCTATCACTCCAGTGTTTAAGTGCTAAATTGTAATTATTTTGCCACTATGGCCTATTTATTACCTTACCTCCCTAGTCTTATCTCATTTGCACAAGCTGTATATAGAATTTTTCTACTGTATTATTGACTGTACGTTTGTTTATTCCATGTGAAACTCTGTGTTGTTGTTTGTGTCGCACTGCTTTGCTTTATCTTGGCCAGGTCGCATTTGTAAATGACAACTTGTTCTCAACTGGCCTTCCTGGTTAAATAAAGGTGAGATCAAAAAAATATTAAACATGTATTGTGCCACCTGTAAAGTTTGGTGGTTGAGGACTAATGGGCTGGGGGTGTTTTTCAAGGTTCAAGCTAGGCCCCTTAGTTCATGTGAAGGGAAATTTTAAAGCTACAGAATTAAATTACATTCTAGATGATTCTGTGATTCCAACTTTGTGGCAACAGTTGGGGAAGGCCCTTTCCTGTTTCAGCATGACAATGCCCCAGTCCATAACGTGAGGTCCATACAGAAATAATTTGACTGGCCTGCACAGAGCCCTGACATCAACTCCATCGAACACCTTTGGGATGAATTGGAACACTGACTGCGAGCCAGGCCTAATCGTCCAACATCAGTGTCCGATCTCAGTAACTCTCTTGTGTCTGAATGGAAGCAAGTCCCTACAGCAATCTTCCAACATCTAGTGGAAAGCCTTCCCAGAAGAGTGGAGGCTGTTATAACAGCAAAGGAGTGCCCATAATTTTGGAATGAGATGCTCGATGAGCAGTCGTCTACATACCTTTGATCGTGTAGTGTAAGTTTTCACACAGTGCACCCCCCCCCCTCACCCTAGATCTGTCATGACTTTTGCTTCCAAACAACCTAGAATAGATCATTTCCATGGTGTGACTCAGATGACGCTGTACTCACGTTGGATATCGATGGTGACGACAGCATCTTTACCGTTGGGCGCTGCCTTGTTTGAAGCCCGACAGGTGATCCGTTGGCCTGTCTCGATGTTGGAGGCAGAGAGGTAGAGTGTGCTGACTGTGCTCTCCCTTCGCCCATCCCGTAAAAGTGTCTGAGGAATCATTAAAAGACCAAAGATTATCACTAGCTATTACAGTTACAAGATGTCTTCCTTTCATTACATTTACCTGGTGTTCATTTAGCATTCTTATCCAGTGTGACTAGAGTAACTAAGGTAGATAAGACAACAACATATCACAGCCATGCAAGTACAACCTTCTACAGTACAGTATGTATTGTCATGACTGTCCTGATCAGGTCAGGTTACAGGAGACCACAACCCTACAGATCATCTCTCAACCCCAACAGAGGAGGAGAGATCTAGGAGTCTGAAAATGTGGGGGTTTTATGACCCCTCATGCCCCTGGTAAATCTCAGGCCACAGACAAATTCCTTTGTCCTGTTACTATGGAGAACCAGCCTCAGAACGTTAAACATGAAATAAAGGGATTTTTGAACAATGGCTTCCATCAGCCACAATGGTGGTCATGACAATAGATGGAATATGAAAATGTATGTCATTTTTGTTTTGTTATTAAAGGTTAATAGATTACGTTATTACAAAAACATTTTAACATGAAGAGTTTTCCTAGTACATGCTTGATGTTTATACATTGTACGTTGTGTGGAAAATGTCCAAATCAAAGGGATGGTTTTGGGGAAGATGAAATGTTAAGTTAGTTGTTTAAAATTGGATTTGAGTAATATCTGTACCTTGCCTCATTAACTTGGTACGCCCAGAGAATTGCCCTAAAGGCGGTTACGCCCACTTCTGACCCAAGGGTATAAAACCTGTGAGTAGAGAATTTACAGCAGGACTACGTGACCCCAGCTGCAGCAAGGTCTAAAAAAGTAAACAAACCCAGAACGCAACTCACGTTTGAGGACAAAGAAATCCTTTTCTACCCAAGCTACGGATGAGTAGCTGTGTCTAAGCGGGTGAATTCAAGTCGAACCACATAGCCTCCATCCATCGAATCGTGGTATCTAAAGGGTTTCATTCCTATGCTGCGAACTCTGAGCTACAGAGCTGTCTGTCCTCAGAAGACCCCTTCCAGAGAAAAGGGTGAGGGAACAAATCAATATTCTGATATTCTTTGAGTTAATTTGGGAAATAGAAACTCAATAAAAACTCGTTTTCCGATGGTGCTCCAGGTTAAGGAGTTAATAATTGCTTGATTCAGTTAATCACGCAATTAGAAACTTGTAATCGTTCGATGAGCAACAGTCGTCACAATAACTAATACAACGTCACGACAGTATGTAGGGAGCAATAGGTTTACAGTACATCATGCAATGTTTGTACTGTATGACCTATAGGATTTTGCACATGTTTTCCATAAATCTCATGTATGTCTCGCCCTGACTTACATAGTAATATCATAGTATTTACATATTTGGCATTACATAGTTATAGAGTTTATTGGTATACATCATTGACAGATTTGTGATGTCATACGCAGGTTAGCATTTCTCATTATGAATCTGATTCAGGGGGCAGCTCTTGAGAGTGGTCACTAGCTGGCACAGCCACAAAGTCATATGATCTGATTTGAAACCTAACTCTAAACTTAACCCTAACCTTAACCACAAGGATAACCCTAATATATAACCTTAACCTTAAATACATTTTTGTTTTCATGAACCTGTACAATATTTAGACTTTGTAGCTGGCCTATTTAGTGGAAATTGCTTAGTTCTGCCTAGAGGACAAGACTCATCCCAATTCACGTCAACCTGCATGTCATACTGGACAGATGGGATCAGTCGTCTTTCTATCGTTTGCCTTCTCAATCTGCATGCCTTGATATGTCATGTCATAAAATGACTCAAAGTATGTGAATCCAAAACCCAGACTCATCATTGGATAAAGATTAAACATATTGGTTCTCTGTCTCCAAAATATTTTTTTATGATGCATTTAAATGAAGCTGTTACCAGACTAAGAAGAATCAAAAGGACTTTACATCCTAACAGAGTGACATGTAAATAATATGACATGATGGGTGCCAGGTAGCCTAGCAGTTAAGAGCATTGGGCCAGTAACTGAAAGGTTGCTGGTTTGAATCCCCTAACTGACTACATAAAAAATCTGTCGATGTGTCCTTGAGCACTTAACCCTAATTAATCCTGTAAATTGCTCTGGATAAGAGCATATGCTAAATGATGTAATCAGTATCAAATGTGATACATATCAAATATGCTATACAGATGTTGATACTAAGTACTTACAAAGTAAGTATACACAGCCCCTCCAAATCCTGATACAATAATATACACGTCTAAGTGGCTTGCCTCTGTCTAATTTCTGGGTTTATATTGAGTGAAGGGAGCGCTCTCCAGTGGGTTTGTTTGGGTTAGACACACGGGGCCGCTTCTTTAAATGCGCCTCTCACTTTCTCTGTTTCCTACCCAGGGCTGACAAAGTGAACAAATTGCCCAAGAACACATCCATAATGTAGAGTGATGGAATGCTTTCTCTTTTTTCGTCATGTTGAAAGTGCGACGTGAGTGCTCCATCTTGCCCTGTGGATCAAATTAAAAATCTCAGCTGTCATTAAATTGACAGAGCGAGGCCTTTTATAGGACAGCTGTTTGGAGGAAGAGAAAAGTGAATGCAGCAGCAGAGAGGAAGATAGGAAGAGGGGGAAGGATTCCTCCAATTGGAGGTGGAGAGAGCACCTCTTATCAAGGGCCAAAGGACACATTTGAAGTGCACAATCAATGTATTTATGCAAACTTAATTTGAGTGTGTGCACTTTTTAGAGTTTAAGAGTTTTTATAGTTTTCAGCTAAGGTGTTGAGTTGACATTTGCTGCAGTTACAATCAGAGCAACCCCCTGAATTCTCTACATTGGTGTCAGAAGCGGGGTCATCAAAGGCATGCCTGGGCATGAGGGACTTGAGATAAAGAAGTGTGCGGCACTCTTTTTGTAGGAAGGGGATAGAGTAGCGAACTTAATCCAGCTTGAATTTCTTGGTGTAATGGCTAAGCTGTTCAGTTGGAAGTCGTTGGACCCAGGTTTGAGTCCCGGTCGGAGCTACCCATGAATTCGCTCCAATACGTACAAATAGAGCTGTCCTTTTGAAAGAGTCAGATCAGCACATAGATCAATCAAAACTAGCCCAAACCACACCTACAGGGAAATGATAAAACTGGGGCGGGGACAAATACCTTAGAGTACATGGCGCCATTCAGGACCTGCCCGTTGCGGATCCAGATGATGGAGGCAGCAGGTTTGGCATTGTCGGCGTGGCATGTCAAGTTGAGGGGGTCACCGGCTCTTAGACTCACCACAGGAGCCCCCATAATCACAGGGTCTTCAGGGGGAACTGTGGGGGACCATAAAGATGGATTTAGTTCAATTGCATTGCATTCTGTAAAATGTGTACTGTTGTAGAGCAGTTAAAGGCTCAGTAGTTCACCTAAATTACATATTGGTTTTCTTACCCTGTAAGCAGTTTATGGACAAGTTAAACAGCAATCCTTGATTCATTTAGTTGACCTGGCCAATATTTGCCCCTAAACCAACGCAGGTGTACAAGGAAATCAATATGTTGTTTTGCAATTTCAATTAACTATCAATTTAAGAGGCATTGCTATGCCATTGTATGCCAACTCAGGTTAACACCTCTGACGTTTCAGTCTGATACAAAAATCTAGAATAAAATACGCTTAATTTCTGAGCAGCATGGAGGCTGCATTATGTAAATTCACCATAGTACATATCAAAATATTGTACGCCATATTTGTTTTCAACAAGTAGCCTACATTTCAAATTCACATGAATTGGTAAGAATATGTTTACACTTTGTGTTGCATAGAGGTAAAACACCATCATGCTCACCCTTGCTGCTGCTTTGAGTGGTCTCTTCCCACTGGGCAAACACTGGTTGAATCAAAGTTGTTTCCACGTCATTTCAATGAAATTACGCTGAACCAAAGTGGAATAGACATTGAATTGATGTCTGTGCCCAGTGGGGGTTCTGACGCTTCTCACAGGTGAGCGATGACATATTGAGGCAAAAGAGGAAGCAGAAACTGGAGAGTCTGCCTCCGTTCATGCAGGAGAAACGGGGGAACAAAAGAAAGAAAGGAAGGCAGAAAGGAAAGAAGGTAGCTAGTTGGGGAGTGCTTGGCCGAATCCAAGCTTGTGAATGGCACTGATTACTTTCTTGTTTGAAACCAGCTCTGATCACCCTCAATTTTATTCAAACTCCAGTGAATTATTGATTGAGCACTCAGCTCATTAGAGAGCAGATCTGGAGCAAGCCTGAATCAAAGGCAACATGCAGCTGGCACATCCTGAGTGCTTGGAAGAAAGAGAGTGAGGGACAGAGAGAGAAAGCAGCATATGTAGATGCTCTCTCCCTCACTCCTTAACATGCTTAGTATGCACTTCCATGCACTTCATATGTAACATATTACCTGAAACAGATACAAAACAAGGCATATCATCATCACCACCACCTCAATTCCATACTTACACATTGTTCACCACTACTGTCGCCTTCCACCACCTCTACTGCCTTCACTGCATTCACTTCATTAGCGTCATACATTTTCCTTCCCTCCCATGGGTAATTCAGGCGAGAGGTACAGTATAGCTTGCTAGCTCGCCACATGCAGACAAACGGCGGTAGCAGCAGGAGAGTTAAAGTGAAGAGAATTTGATGAAGGTGGAGTTCGAGGGAGCTAGCTGGCTTCATTAGGGCCTGGACTTGGCCCCTTTGCTCATTACTCATCCCTCACAGTTGGGGGAGAACTGATTAGAGCCCTGGCTAGCGCTTTCACCTTTGTCAGCCATATTTGTTCAGCACAGTTACATTGCGACTCGTAGAGCAAGAGAACACATCTGACTTCTGGGGAGCCAGAGGAGGCAGAGGAGATAGAATGGAATTCTCCAAAGAGGCGTGTAACTGTTGTGAGGGTGACTGTGCTGCTGCCAATACCACTTCCGTTCTTATCGTCCACAATACGGCCATTGAAAGGATGACAGTTCCACAGTGGCAAAGTGCTTTATGAGCAATGTTGGTCTATCTTTTTTTAGGTCCTCATATCTCCTCACACATTGTCAACCTTGCTCGGTTCAGATCACTGTGTGAGGAAGAAGGATATTGTAATTTATCTGATAGTGTTACCTATCTAGAACTGATCAAGTTTCCCTCCTGTTTGAGGAACCGTAGAGCTATGAGTCTGAATGGTTGTTCGTCTAACCCCCCATAAATATAAGAGGAAATATCAGTGAACTTGTTTTCAGAGAAATTTAAAAAGAGGGGGGGAGAACGGGAGAGGAAAGAATGGAGAACACAATACGTATTGAAAGGCCACAATGAGATATTATAGGGCGCATCAAAGAGTCATTCAACTTTACAGCTTTGAAGTAGTTCCAATGAAAGCTTAATCATCAAAAGAATACTAAAAGCGACTTTCAAAGGGAAAATAATGAATACTGTTAAGTAACCTTAGGAAGAATTTAAAAAGTGAAAGAGTAAATACTGAACGGTTTCAACAACCTTCACCTTGACCAAAATCTGCATATTGCATTTTTTTCATATTTTACAATCTGAATATGAAGACATTGCATGAATATACGAAATGTTAAAAGTGAAACAGCTTGAACGGATACAGTGAGAATAAATGGTCACATTTTGGAATTGTAAGTCACTTGAAGTCATTTCATGAAGGTGATGCAATGGTGGAGTACCAGACAGGAGTTATATATCTTTAAAAAGAAACAGTACTCTAAAATCAAGTCATGATGTTTTCCTCCCTGAGTTTCCACGGTAATTATGCCATCTGTATCTTACTGGGGGACTAGATTTGTTATTGTTTGTTATTGACAAGGATCAGATTGTAAAACACTGGTTGCCCTGTGTTGTACTGCGAAGTTGGAAGAACATTTTTCTTCACACATTTTTATTTCTTCCCTAATGAGAAAAGCGAGAAGGCAATCATGTCAGGTTGGCAAGCTGCATTTGGTTTGCTTTCAATCTCTCTTGGACTATGCTCCAAATGGCACCCTATTCCCTATTTAGTGCACTACTTTTGATCAGGGCCCAAAAAGCTCTGTTCAAAAGTAGTGCACTATACAGGGAAAAGGGTGCCATTTGAGAAGCAGCCTGGATGCTGTGAATAATTCAAGGAGCTCCTTTCTGTTCTGACTGGTGCAATACAGGAGGACCATTTTCAATATCTCTCGCTCTGTGATGCTAAATCAAGACACACTACAGCTGTCACTGGCACAACACATCACAAACAGGCACATTTACATTATTATCTGAGCACTAAACAAGCCGCTACTGGTAGCCATCTGTCCTTTCCTGCCTGCCTGCCTCTTTGTGCTGTCGGCTTCCTTTTCTCAGCCTAAGTCCTAAATGGCATCCCATTCCTTACTAAAGTGCACTACTTTTGGGAATAGGGAATAGGGTTCCATTTGGGACACAACCTCAGACTTGTTATGAGCTGGCACCGGGAGATACCAACAATACACACTTTGAGTGTGTGAACCAGCTAAGCAACAGGCCTTGGAGGTGTAAACCAGCTAAGCAACAGGCCTTGGAGGTGTGAACCAGCTAAGCAACAGGCCTTGGAGGTGTGAAACAGCTAAGCAACAGTCCCTGGAGGTGTGACCCAGCTAAGCAACAGGCCTTGGAGGTGTGAACCAGCTAAGAAAAAGATCCTACTAAATCCCTAATTCTATGTTGGGAGCTATGCATAAAATCCTGACCAGTGCAGTGAGTTCACCATCCCACCTTCCCAGGTCTTGTGTTGTGTTAACAAGTCATTCATCATGTCAGAGCTGAGGGCACAGGCTGGCATTTTTGCATTGGGTCGGCAAAGAAGCTAATACCGTGTGACTCATTACATGGGCCTAATTCACATCAGCAGTGATGTTTGGCCTTCAAAGCCAAGTTAGACCTCAGAGAGAAAGACAGAAGTAGAGGGAGAGAAAAGGAGGAGAGGAGGAGAGGGAGAGAATAGGGGGAGAAAGAGAGAAACACATGAGGGCCTTCTCTCCAGTAACCCCACAGAGGCTCAACCCATCATCATTACCGACATGTTTGTGAATGTGGCATGGTCTAATGGTTCCAAATTGATGATTTAACGTGGCCAGTCAATAGATTTCTCATGCGCTGGCCGACACAGAGGCGGACTAATCACCCCCTACTTTAATTACTGTCGCTGGGTGCTGGAAGTCTCCTCTCTCCCCCTTCTCTCTCTACCCTCCTCTCTCTCTTTCTCTCTATCCACGCTAGGGCTTGGTTCTTTGTCACGGAATTACATTCTCTTTCTCTACGCTTGATTCACTGACCCCTTGGGATGGACCAAAGTCCTTCAGTTCTGTAGATGGGGAAAGGAGGGAAAATATAGCAATTTAATTTTAGAAAAAAAACAGAGGGGAAGGGCAGCTTGGGGAAAATGTGACCCATTTTCAACTGTACCTGGATCTTGTTTTGAGATCTTAACATGCCTGTCTCGCAGGAATTGGCGGCCGGGGTGGATTAATCACCTTCATGGCGGGTTCACTGGCGGTACCACGTTTGTGCCTTTGCCATCGCCCTCTCACTTTTGGAACTTTAAGATGGATGACTTAATCAATCGTCTTCTTCACGTCAGCTGTTTGCATGCACTCAGCACACATTTTCTGAGCTCTCAGTGTATCCTTCTTGAAAGTACTCTCCCTCCTCTTGAAGCTGGAATCCTTACTGTTGAAACTGCCATGTCCGTTTGCGATATTACAACAACAAAGAAGTTACTGGGAGAAAGAACACAGTTTTTTTCCATTCGGACATCATCGCTAGAGCGATAGAACTTCTTCATATACAATGGGGCAAGAAGGTATTTAGTCAGCAACCAATTGTGCAAGTTCTCCCACTTAAAAAGATGAGAGAGGCCTGTAATTTATCATAGGTACACTTTAACTATGACAGACAAAATTAGAAAAAAAATCCAGAAAATCACATTGTGATCACACAGCAAACTTCAGATGGGTCTGGACATGTACTGGCTTAAGCAGGGGGACACGTCTGGCACTGCAGGATTTGAGTCCCTGGTGGCGTAGTGTGTTACTGATGGTAGGCTTTGTTACTTTGGTCCCAGATCTCTACAGGTCATTCACTAGGTTCCCCCGTGTGGTTCTGTGATTTTTGCTCACCGTGTGATCATTTTGACCCCACGGGGTAAGATCTTGTGTGGAGCCCCAGATCGAGGGAGATTATCAATGGTCTTGTATGTCTTCCATTTCCTAATAATTGCTCCCACAGTTGATTTCTTCAAACCAAGCTGCTTACCTATTGCAGATTCAGTCTTCCCAGCCTGGTGCAGGTCTACAATTTTGTTTCTGGTGTCCTTTGACAGCTCTTTGGTTTTGGCCATAGTGGAGTTTGGAGTGTGACTGTTTGTGGTTGTCGACAGGTGTCTTTTATACTGATAACAAGTTCAAACAGGTGCCATTATTAATACAGGTAACAAGTGGAGGACAGAGGAGCCTCTTAAAGAAGAATTTACAAGTCCGTGAGAGCCAGAAATCTTGCTTGTTTGTAGGTGACCAAATACTTGTTTTCCACCATAATTTGCAAATAAATTCATTAAAAATCATACAATGTGATTTTCTGGATTTATTTTCTCATTTTGTCTGTCATAGTTGAAGTGTACCTATGATGAAAACTACAGGCCTCTCTCATCTTTTTAAGTGGGTGAACTTGCACAATTGGTGGCTGACTAAATATTTTTTTGCCCCATTGTATGCATCATTTGTTTTTACCTTGATGTGTGACGCTCCCCTAGAACTCCCCACCTCTGCTTAGTCAACCAAACTAAAACAATAACAATGGCCGTGGAGCAGTAGAGTGGTGCTGTTCCCCCTACCATGGATCTTTAAGGCTTTTCCCTCCACTTTCCCCGCGTTGATCTATGCCACTGTAGCCCTTCACTAGCTTAGAAAGGGCCCACCCTGGGGCATTTGGTCCGAAATAGAATGACAATTACTTTGCCGTAAACAAATCAATTGAAATCTAATTGAACGAGTGAGTACTATGTCGCCACCGCCAACAAATGACACTACAGGAGATCGGCAATACAATTCAGCAGTACATTTGTGTCTCTGCGGGTCATAGCAGGGTGACTTGCCAGAGTTTGCCTGTCACACGGTCACACCGTGCCTTAGTGAATGTTCCCTCCCCAGATAAGAGAGATGCCACTGAAGTTAATTAAACTGTGCTTAATTTATATGGGAATGTAACGGGTCCCAGAGCCCAAGATAAGGAACAATTATAAGGAACAATTTGTTTCACCGCTCTGGCTGGAGACTCCTGAGGGGCACAGTGTCAACTGATGCACATGCAAGAGGAGAAAGGAGGAGAATTAAGACCAAGATTATTTCAGTCTCTCATGAAGGTAAGGATTTGTTGTGCCAAATACAAAGAAGGGAGAAAAAGACAGAGAAAGACTTGTAGCCATGTATCCCCTCCCTCCCATGTGAAGCCAAGTTTTAATGAATAATCTGTTTTACTGATTTTATCCTTAAAAACATTACAATGACATCAGATTGTATTACTGTTGATGATATCTGGAAATGTGCATGTACACCCTAGCCCATCTACAATTGCTAGCTCCAATTCTGAGTTGTGCTCTGATATCTGCATCACGGATTTCTGCTCTCGTAAAAGCCTGGGTTTTCTGAACATTAACACTAGAAGCTTATTACTTCAAATTTATGAATTGAAAGTATGGGTTCACAGCTCCAATCCAGATGTGTTGGTCATTACTGAGAAATGGATAAGAAAGAGTGTTTTGAATGCTGCTCTTAACCTTTCTGGTTATAACCTTTTTCGACAAGACAGATATTCCAAAGGTGGGGGAGTGGCAATCTTTACCAAGGATCACCTTCAGTGCTCTGTTGTCTCCACCAAGACTGGCCCCAAACAATTTTATTTGCTGGTTTTAAGCATTAAACTTTCAAATAGCTCTTTGTTGACTGTTATCATCCTCCATCAGCTGCCCATGTCCCTTAATGTCGATGATGTGGTTGTTACTGACAATAAGCACATGGCTGAGCTCTTTAATCACCACTCATTAAGTCAGGATTCCTATTTGACTCAGCCATGCCTCCTTGTCCGTCCAACATTTCCTCATATCCCACCCCTTCTAATGTGACTATCCCCGATGCTTCGCCCTCTTTTTCCCCTGCCCACTACAAAGTTTCTCCCTGCAGGCAGTCACTAAGTCTGAGGTACTAAAGGAGCTCCTTAAACTTGACCCCAAAAAACCATCTGGGTCAGATGGTTTAGACCCTTTCTTCTTTAAGGTTGCTGACCTTATCATGGCCAAGCCCATCTCCATCCTTTTTAACCTGTCTCTCCTTTCTGGGGAGGTTCCCATTGAACAGGGAGTACATGAGAGGGCTCAGAATGCACCCTTGGGCCCCAGTGTTGAGGATCAGCCGGGTGGAGATGTTGTTACCTACCCTCACCACCTGGGGGCAGCTTGTCAGGAAGTCCAGTTCCCAGTTGCACAGGGCGGGGTCGAGACCCAGGGTCTCGAGCTTAATGACGAGTTTGGAGGGTACTATGGTGTTAAATGCTGAGCTGTAGTCGATGAACAGCATTCTCAGATAGGTATTACTCTTGTCCAGATGGGTTAGGGCAGTGTGTAGTGTGGTTGCGATTGCGTCGTCTGTGGACCTATTGGGGCGGTAAGCAAATTGCAAATTTGGCTTGTCACCTAAAGCACTCACAAACCTTTACAGGTGCACAATCGAGAGGATCCTCTCAGGCTGTATCACCGCCTGGTACGGCAACTGCTCCGCCCACAACCGCAGGCAGGGAGCAACAAAATGGAGTCGTGTTCAGCTTTTCCGAAAGGAGAGCGGGGGAGTGAGAATAACGTCGTATGCGTCGCGGAAGTTAGAATAACAATGATCCATGGTTTTACCAGCCCTCGTAGCACAATCAATATGCTGATAGAATTTAGGAAGTCTTGTTTTCAGATTAGTTTCCAGTTTACATAGAGTCAAATAAATTTTGTTCAGGGCCATCGATGCGCCTGTGATTATAATTGAAAAAGAATTATCTTGGGAGATAATGCGGTCAACATTTGATTGTGGGAATTCTAAGTCAGGTGAACAGAAGGACTTGAGTTCCTGTATGTTGTTATGATCACACCACGTCTCGTTAATCAAAAGGCATACCCCCCCGCCCTTCTTCCTACCAGAGAGATGCTTGTTTCTGTCGGCGCGATGCGTGAAGAAACCAGCTGGCTGTACAGACTCCTATAAGCATGTCTCGAGTGAGCCATGTTTCCTTTAAGCAAAGAACGTTACAGTCTCTTATGTCTCTCTGGAATGCTGCCCTTGCGCGGATTTTTATCATCCTTGTTGTCAAGAGACTGGACATTGGCGACTAGTATGCTCGGGAGCGGTTCGCGATGTGCCCATCTACGGAACCTGATTAGAATACCCCTTCGTCTGCCCCTTTTACGGCTTCGTAGTTTTGGTTCGCCGGCTGGGATCTGATCCATTGTCCTGGGTGGTGGGCAAAACACAGGATACGCTTCGGGAAAGTTGTATTCCTGGTCATATTGATGGGGAGTTGACGTTGCTCTTATATCCAGTAGTTCCTCCCGACTGTATTTAATAAAACTTAAGATTACCTGGGGTACCAATGTAAGAAATAACACGTTAAAAAACTACATACTGCATAGTTTCCTAGGAACGCGAAGCGAGGCGGCCATCTCTGTCAGCGCCAGAAGTCTCAGTTTAATCTGCGTCCAAGGAAAAGCCCCCCCCATGTGTGGTTTATTCCCTTCAAAAAAGTATTAGTTACTGTTAGACCATTGTTGGTGAAGAGGATAAACACTACGCTAAAGCAGTTCTAATGGTTTTATTAACTTCTTGGATATAGGGGGCGCTCTTTTAATTTATGGATAAAAAAACGTGCCCGTTTTAAGCGCAATATTTTGTCACGAAAAGATGCTCGACTATGCATATAATTGGCAGCTTTGGAAAGAAAACACTCTAAGGTTTCCAAAACTGCAAAGATATTATCTGTGAGTGCCACAGAACTCATGCTACAGGCGAAACCAAGATGAAACTTCTACCAGGAAATGGGTAGAATTTTTGAAGCTCTGTTTTCCAATGTCTCCTTATATGGCTGCGAATGCACCAGGAACGAGCCTGCACTTTCTGTCGTTTCTTCAAGATGTCTGCAGCACTGTGACGTATTTGTAGGCATATCATTGGAAGATTGGCCATAAGAGACTACATTTTCCTGGGGTCCGCCCGGTGCCCTTTGTCTAAATTGGTGCGTAATCTTCAGTTGCGGGCATTTGCTCCTGGGATTCAGGACAGAAAGCACACTTCCACGAACTATGTATCATCGAAGAGATATGTGAAAAACACCTTGAGGATTGGTTCTAAACAACGTTTGCCATGTTTCAGTCGATATTATGGAGTTCATTTGGAAAAAAGTAATGAAAGTTAAGTTTTTTGACTGGATTTTCGTTTTTTTTTGGTAGCCAAATGTGACGAACCAAACGGAGCGATTTCTCCTAAACAAATAACCTTTCAGGAAAAACTGAACATTTGCTATCTAACAGAGTCTCTTCATTGAAAACATCTGAAGTTCTTCAAAGGTAAAATATTTTATTTGAATGCTTTTCTGGTTTTTGTGACAATGTTGTCTGCTGAATGCTAACGCTAAATGCTACGCTAGCTAGCTACTGTTACACAAATGATTGTTTTCCTATGGTTGAGAAGCATATTTTGAAAATCTGAGATGACAGTGTTGTTAACAAAAGGCTAAGCTTGAGAGCTAGCATATTAATTTCATTTAATTTGCGATTTTCATGAATAGTTAACGTTGCGTTATGGTAATGAGCTTGAGGCTGTATTCACGATCCCGGATCCGGGATGGCTCGACGCAACAGGTTAATGTTATGTCCTCGATATGTCTTCAATGGTAAAAGTCCCAGACACAAACTCTATAGTTTTACAATGTTTATGGCATTGGGCTCTATTAGAGCTGTCACAACATTTTAGTCCATAGCCCATTTTGGTCTTATAGGAAAATATTTTATATGAGAATTGCAGCTCTCAGATAGGACTGTTCAAGGGAATTGTCACACTCTGATGTGTTTCACCTGTCTTGTGCTTGTTTCCACCCCCCTCCAGGTGTCACCCGTTTTCCCAATTATTCCCTGTGCATTTATACCTGTTTTTTCTGTTTGTCTGTTGACAGTTTGTCATTTCGTCAAGCTTACCAGTGTGTTATTTCCCATACTCCTGTTCTCTCTAGTCCCTGTTTTCTAGTTCTTCTGGTTTTGACCTTTCTGACTGCCCTGAACCTGAGCCTGCCTGCCGTTCTGTACCTTACTCACTCTGCCCTGGATTCCTGACTTCTGTCTGCCCTTGACCTGTCATTTGCCTGCCCCCTGAACTGTCTGCATCTGGGTCTTATCCTGACTCCTGATAGTATGAACTGGCCATGACTGCAGACTCAGTCGACTCTGACCAGCTCCGCAACGCCATCTCCTCCCATGTCCCAATATTGGGAGACACGAGGACTTACTTTGAGGTCTTATGGAAGGATTCCAGACCTTGGTGGAACACCGCGACTGTGCCTTGAATACATTGCTGGAGCAATTCCTCGGATCGTCTCTTAAAACCTGTTAAAGATAGGGCTGACTACTGCCCCCTTTGGAGGAATTGCGTGCCCATAGTAAACAGAAAAAGAATCTGTCAAAAATTGCTAATATATGCATATAATAACTATTATTGAATAGAAAACACTCTAAAGCTTCTAAAACCGTTCAAATTATGTCTGTATGTAAAGCAGAACTCTCAGGGCAGCCATTCTCCCAAACTCTCTCTTGCCATCATGAAAGTTGGGCCAACTTTGACGTCATCGCCCCCACCCTTCCCAACCAGCTACAGATCTGGGAACAGTTCCCATCTCTTCAGCGCGGTGTCCTCTTTCAGTGGGGCCTCTCATTGTGAGAATCGCGCGCTCCCTCGAGTTTTGGCGGGCTGAAACCTCCGGGTTACGCGAAATACATGTACTTTCATGCGCGCGTCTGGTCCGGAGCTCTCTTTCTTCCAGGATTGACCAAACGATTTCGGTTTGTCTGTTCGGGCTAAGGTTTGTTTTGCATGTTTAGAACATGCTAAAGCTTGATTCTGCACTTAGTTTGACCAGTTTAGTCGACATATAATATGTAATTTTGAAGTTTAGATGCGCATCCACTAGAATTTTGGCCGCATTTCAACCGGAATTTGTCGCAGTTTTTGGTAAGTATAACTCCTTCCACGTCTTCTGATCGAAGAACATCAAAGGTAAGGGAATATTTATGTGTTAATTATGGGTTTCTGTGGACTCCGAGATAGAGGAGACATAATGCTAATTTCTGAGCGCCGTCTCATATTATAGCCCAGTGAACGAAATCTGTAACGTTAAAAATAAATGTAACACAGCGGTTGCATTAAGAAGAAGTGTATCTTTCTATCTATATGTAGAACATGTATATTTAGTCAAAGTTTATGATGTGTATTGCTTGTTATCTGACGTTATCTGCCGGAGCTATCATCATTTTTCCGGACATTTGACTAGCATTTTGTGAACATGCCGTCATTGTAAACAGAGATTTATGGATATAAATAGCATATTATTGAAAAAAACATAAATGTACTGTGTAACATGTCCTATTACTGTCATCTGATGAAGATTTTCAAAAGGTTAGTGAATTATTTTTCTTTTAATCCTGCGTTTGTTGATGGCTATTCAAATTAGCTGTGTGGTGGTTTGACATAAATATGTGCTATGTTTTCGCCGTAAAACATTTTAGAAATCTGACTTGCTGGCTAGATGAACAAGGTGTTTATCTTTCACTTGAGCTATTGGACTTGTTAATGTGTGGAGGTTAAATATTTCTAAGAATATTTTTGCATTCCGTGCGCCACCGTTCCAGCTGAACGTGGGAGGGGTCGTTCCCAAAAGGGAACCCTGCCCGTAATCAGGTTAAGCATCCAGCTAAGACAGGAACCTCCCAGCCCCTCAGTAACCCCACTGGCAGCAGTGCATCTCTCAGGCCACCCAGGCTTCCTGAGAACCCAGCTTACCTCCTCTGGAATGCTTCACTGGAGAGTCAGAAACCTGTTGGGCATTTTTCTCCCATTGCTCCCTCATCTTCGAGTTGCAGCCCTTTCCCTCGGACTGCGCGAAGATAGCATACCTCATAATGCTGATGTCCAGGAGGGCTCTCAACTGGGCTATGGCAATGTGGGAACAACAATCTGAAGTGTGCTTCAGTCTGGAGGAGTTCGTGGCTGATTTGGAAAAGGTTTTCGATTCTCCGTTGTCAGGTTGAGAGGCTGCCTGGAAGTTACTCCAGCTTTGTCAAGACTCCCGCAGTGTGCCAGACTATGCGGTTGATTTCCACACGCTGCCTGCTGAGAGTGCCGGGAACCCGGAATACCTGTTCAACACATTCCTTCACGGATTATCGGAGGAAGTTAAAGATGAGCTTGCAGCCCAGAAGCTGCCTACAGATCTCGACTCGGTAATCGCCTTGACCATCCGGATCGATGGGTAGCTACGGGAATGTAGGAGGGAGAGGAGGTCTGATTTCAGTCCCACTCACTAGCCCAAGGATCCCACCTCACCTCCGAGAAATCCAGGAAGTCCTCGGCGTCGATTTTCCCGAGAGATTCCGAGGTTACCTAAATTCCCCAGACAGTCTCCGAGGTCTGTATTCCAGAGCTGTTGCAACTGTGCTAGGTTGTCTCCAGCCAAATGTTTACACAGACTTAACACCAAGAGTTGTCTGTATTGCGGGTCTACCGGTATTTACGTGTCTACCTGTCCATTTAAAGACCAGGATCATCAGTAGGTACGAGTACTCTGGTGGGCCACACAGAGAATTCACCTTCGACCCTTATTCATACCCCTCTCCATGCCATCCTGCTGTGGGACGACCAGTCAAACCTCTCTGGGTACTCATTGACTCTAGGGCCAATGAGAGTTTCATGGACACAACCCCAGTGTCAGAGCTGGGCATCCCCACTCAGCCCCTCTCCATTCCCATGGATGTCAGAGCGCTGGATGGGCGCTCTATAGGCAGAGTCACCCACAATACTACTCCTATCAACCTGCAAGTGTCAGGGAACCACAGTGAGTCTATGCAGTTCATGCTCATCAAGTCTCCTCAGGTACCCATGGTATTTGGGTTTTCATGGATCCAGCGGCAAAATTCCCTTCGATTAGACTGCTGGAGCTATCATTGGCTGGAGCCCGTTCTGCCACGCTCATTGCCTGAAGTCGGCACAGCCTGCCCCGTGACATCTTCCTGTGGGATCGGAAGAAGCCTCGGACCTCTCCACCATTCCCGCTGAGTACCAGGACCTCCGGGAGGTTTTCAGCAAGCCACTTTGCTTCCTCTGCTTCGACCCTACGACTGTGTGATCGCTTTCCCTCAGGCACTACACCACCCTGGGGATGGCTGAATTCTCTGTTGGGTCCAGAAACCAAGGCTATAGAAACATACAGTACCAGTCAAAAGTTTGGACACACCTACTCATTCAAGGGTTTTTCTTTAATTTTACTATTGTCTACATTGTAGAATAATAGTGAAGACATCAAAACTATGAAATAACACATATGGAATCATGTAGTAACCAAACAAGTGTTAAACAAATAAAAATATATTTTAGATTTGAGATTCTTCAAAGTAGCCAACCTTTGCCTTGATGACAGTGTCATGTTTTTGGCTATGCCAGATTAAGTGATATGACATGCTATTCTATAAAATCTTTTCACAGTAATTAATATTACCTGATTGAGCTAATCATGTAAATGTAATTAACTAGAAAGTCGGGGCTCCACAAAATAATATTTATAGAGCAGTTATCTTCCGAATAAATTCTTAAAGACCTAGTAATATTTTACATCAATAGCAGTCAATATTAATCGTCACCTTATTTCAGTCTCATCTGAAAGTTGTAAATTCTTGGTTATCTTCACGATCCCTGGCTAACAAGTTGAATCAGCAATACAAAATTGTGTTAAATTATTTATTCACTAAATACCTAACTAATCAGACAATTACATATACACAAATTATGTCATAAAGGAAAACGTCCCTAGCGGATGGAACAGATATGACAGCTGGTTAAACAAAGAAAAGGGGGGTTGGGTGAAAGAGCGGAAAGACTTGAGGAACAAAGGGAGAAGCGATGTCTCTATCGGGCTGTAGGCAGCTACTCTATCGTAAATACAGAATCTTATGCATTCTAAATTACTGCCCATTTGGAAAAGAAAAATGCAATAAATATTTACTCTGAGCTGCGCTTCAATAGGTTGGTGGTAGATGGAAGGCCGTGTTGCCCAACAGAGACATCGGATCGTCATCCTAATGTACCCGGAACAGGAGGTTACATTTTCGTCAAGGGCTTATATAGTGGAGGGAGACGGGTGTGTTTCATAGTTTATAGCCCATATGTCTCTTCACAGGGGCAGGCCACTGATTGAGCAGAGCCCTAACCTTATAAAAACCCAATCTCTCATTTGCAAGCTAAAATTACATTTAATCTTTTCACCAATAATTAAATATTTAAACATTTGAATTTCACAACAGTTCCATGTGAATCTGATAACTATAATGTGTAGACTTTCACAGGTCGTACTGTCATCAGTCATAATGTCTCAGATGACAACCGAACTGACATAATATTCATTAATAAGTACCAACGCACATATTCAACTGGTTCTATTACCGAAATATGGTTCCTTTCCCTCCACTTATTTGATGTTCCCAGACTCTCTGTTTAACCAAGAGGCTATTCAAGAGCCCCTCTGTATAGTCAAGAGAGAGGGAAGGGAGGAAGGTATATATGCGGGGGTCATAAACGTTACACACAGGCCAACATCATGACAACAGCATTGCACACACTTGGTATTCTCTCAACCAGCTTTATGAGGTAGTCACCTGGAATGCATTTCAATTAACAGGTGTTTCTTGTTAAATGATCATTTGTGGAATTTCCTTAATACATAAGTGACGAGGATGGCATTACCCGTATGGTTGATGAGGATCTCCATATTGCAAATGTACGGTCCCTTACTAGACGTCCGTGAGTGTTACCAAAATATGCCGATGGACTCAGGTCGTGCCCCAGGGCCGGATCTCCCGGGAAGTCATCAAATAAAGTATCTCGGACATTTGGTTTCCGTTTCATAAAATGTGTCATTTTTGGTCATTTTTCAGTTGTTCTGGAAAATTCCACCAGATGGCAACTGGCTGCTTATTGCAAATGGACAAAACATAACCAAAGTGACATGGCCATTTCTCCTAAATGGAAAATACTTGATGTATGTCTTCCATTTCCTAATAATTGCTCCCAAGGTTGATTTCTTCAAACCAAGCTGCTTATTGCAGATTCAGTCTTCCCAGCCTGGTGTCCTTTGACAGCTCTTTGGTCTTGGCCATAGTGGAGTTTGGAGTGTGACTGTTTGAGGTTGTGGACAGGTGTCTTTTGTACTGATAACAAGTTCAAACAGGTGCCATTAATACAGGTAACGAGTGGAGGACAGAGGAGGTTACAGGTCTGTGAGAGACAGAAATCTTGCTTGTTTGTAGGTGACCAAATACTTATTTCCCACCATAATTTGCAAATAAATTCATAAAAAATCCTACAATGTGATTTTCTGGATTTCTTTTCTCATTTTGTCTGTCATAGTTGAAGTGTACCTATGATGAAAATTACAGGCCTCTCTCATCTTTTTAAGGGGGAGAACTTGCACAATTGGTGGCTGACTAAATACTTTTTTGCCCCACTGTATGTATATATATATATATATATCATTTGGTCAGTATAATTGCCATTTGGATGGCAATACTTATGTATGGCATATGGACATTTCTTATGCCATTTGGCTATGGTTCACTGACTTTTGGGTTCGGAAGCCAACTTTCTATGATCATATATTGCAAATGGACTAAACATAGGCCTTATGGACAAACTCAATAAAATAAGACAAATGTATGTTCATACGGGTATTACATATGTATAATTGACCCCCAAAAAAAATCCCCCCGAAAAAAGGTCCAGAAAGCACTTTTTTAGAGGGTGATGAATTTTTGAAAACAGTTTAAGATTTTCTGAATTTGAATTATGTCTTGAATTATGTCTGTGAGTGTAACAGAACTCATAGGGCAGGCAATCTTCCAAACAAGAAGTGAAATTCTGAATGTGGGTCAAATTTGACGTCATCGCCCCTTCCCTTCCAAACAAGTTATGGATCTGGTAGCACTTCCTATGCCTTCCACTAGATGTCCTCATTTAGTAGAACGTGGAATGGAGCCTCTGGTGTGAACTTTGACCGAATGGGAGGGGAAATAGTCACTGTCTTAGCAGAATGCCATTTCCCTGTGGCGCATTTCTCTGTGGGTGTCACCGTCGTTCCATTTGGCTGCAGATGAAAACGTATGATCTGGTTGGAACGTTATTGGATATATATGAAGATTGATTGTCTACTTAGTTTGACCAGTTTATTCAACCTGGAATATATCTTTTTGAAGTTTTCGTCCGAGTTTTCCTGGACCAGCGTCAGCTTTTGGGCAAAGGGCTGAAAGTGCTAGCAAATGCAGCTAATTGGACACTAGTATTGGACATTATGGAACAAAACAACGATTTATTGTGGAACTAGGACTCCTTGCACTACAATCTGATGAAAGATCATCAAAGATAAGGGAATATTTATGATGTAATTTTGTATTTCTGTTGACTCCAACATGGCGGAGAAATATATATATGTCTGAGCGCTGTCTCAGATAATTGTATGGTAGGCTTTTTTCGTAACATAAAAAAAAAATCTGACACAGCGTTTGCATTAAAACTTCTTGATTACTACCCATCCCGCATGCGGGAGTGTAATCATAGCCTCAAACTAATTAGCATAACGCAGCGGACATAAATCTTCCTAGAAAATGTTCCTATTCATGAAAATCACAAATGAAATATATTGAGACACAGCCTGTTGTTAATCACACTGTCATCTCAGATTTTCAAAATATGCTTTACAGCCAACGCCAGTCAACAGCCAAAGTTTCTCATGGCATAATGCTATGCTAGGCTCTGCTACCAGCAGGCAACATTTTCACAAAAATAAGAAAAGCAATCAAATTAAATAATTTACCTTTGAAGAACTTTGGATGTTTGCACTCAGGAGACTCCCAGTTAGATGGCAAATGTTCCCTTTCTACAAAAATATTATTTTTGTAGGCGAAATAGCTCCATTTGTTCTTCACGTTTGGCTGAGAAATCGACCGGAAAATGCAGTCACTACAACGCCAAACTTATTTCCAAATTAGCTCCATAATATCAACAGAAACATGGCAACCGTTGTTTAGAATCAATCCTAAAGGTGTTTTTCACATATCTATTCGATAAAATATCCACCGGGACAATTGGTTTCTCATAAGAAGCGATTGGAAAAATGGCTACTTGTGTACTTTACGCAAGATTTTCTGTGGGAGCCATCATGTGACCACTTGCTAAATGTGGTCCCTTACGGGTATTCTTCAAAATAAATGCGTAAAAAGACGTCACAATGCTGTAGACACCTTGGGGAACACGTAGAAAGCGTAAGCTCATTCGTAGCTCATTCACAGCCATATAAGGAGTCATTGGAATGCAGGGCTTTCAAAAAATGGGGCACTTCCTGGTTGGATTTTTATCTGGGTTTCGCCTGTAACATCAGTTCTGTTGTACTCACAGACAATATCTTGCAGTTTTGGAAACGTCAGAGTGTTTTCTATCCAAAGCTGTCAATTATATGAATAGTCGATCATCTTGTCGTGACAAAATATCCCGTTTAAAACGGGAACGTTTTTTATCCAAAAATGAAAATACTGCCCCCTAGTTATAAAAGGTTAACCTCTTACGTCGACCTGAGACGCAATCGTCTCATCTAGCCATCAGCAAATGCAAATGCGCTACGCCAAATGCTAATAGCACTCGTTAAAACTCAAACGTTCATTAAAACACACATGCAGGGTAGTGAATTAAAGCTACACTCGTTGTGAATCTAGCCAACAAGTCAGATTATTAAAATGCTTTTCGGCGAAAGCATGAGAAGCTATTATCTGATAGCATGCAACACCCCGAAATACCTGAATGCGACGTAAACAAAAGATTTCGCGTAGCCGGCGCTACACAAATAGCAGAAATAAAATATAAAACTTTCATTACCTTTGACGAGGTTCTTTGTTGGCACTCCTATATGTCCCATAAACATCACTATTGGGTATTTTTTTTGATTAAATCGGTCCATATATATACCCAAAATAGCCATCTATGGAAACTGTGTGATTCAGAAAAAAACACAGTTTGAAAACGTTACGTCATTTTTTTAAATTAAAAAAGTCGACGATAAACTTTCACAAAACACTTCGAAATACTTTTGTAATCCAACTTTAGGTGTCAGTAAACATTAAAAATCTATCAAATTGATCACGGGGCGATGTGTATTCAAGCTCCACGATTTCAAATCATCTTCCAAAATCTCTCTTCCAAACCTTCCTGTCGGAGACCGGATGGAAAGTACGTTTGACCAAGAAACAAAGTCACTGGAAATGACGAGACTGGAGACATCGTGTGGAAGCTGTAGGAATTGCAATCTCGGCCCCATTTAATTTAGTTTCCATTCAACAATACATGCAAGTGGCGCATTGATACTTTTTTCAGTTTTCAGTGACCAGATTTTCTTGCGCTTTTCGATGAAACACACGCTCTGTTATAGTCACAGCCGTGATTTAACCAGTTTTAGAAACGTCAGAGTGTTTTCTATCCACACATACTAATCATCTGCATATACTATATTCCTGGCATGAGTAGCAGGACGCCGAAATGTTCGAAAAAGTAGGGGGTCGAATTAAGAGGTTTTTAATTAACACGAGAACAGCAAAATGGATAAAAGAGTGTGGGGGTGTAGCAGGAACAGAAACAACCTGGTGCTTTCACACTACTTTAGTGTGAAAGTACCAGGGTTGTGGGGAAGGGGTCATGTCCAGATTCACAGGAAATACATTACATAATATGGAGAAGCAATACCACAAGCCACAGCTTCATACTATTTGTCAAACATAGAGTGATACTTTATACTGGTTGTTGGGGTGGGTTTGGCATGGGGTATTCGGGGTCCGTGGTTGGCCTTTGGCAATTATTTTTGATTCCTTCACAAAATAATGCACAAAATAATGTTTCTGGAATGCTAATCATATCTGTTTTTTAACTACAGAAACAATTTCCGAAATCCTCTTTCTTGTGCTTTTTGAAGTGGAATGACCCAGCAGGCACAATGTCAGTATCCTGACAAAGATTCAAAGATAAGGTTAACCCTTGTGTTTTCTTCATGGTCAAAAATGACCAGCCACTATATTTAACAGCAGAGAAACCCCCTAAATTATATTTTTTCAACTTGAAATTTGATGACTTTTCCTACAGTGACCCCAACATTAGAAAAAGTGAAACATCGCCTTTGTTCATATTTCCATGAAAGCTGTACACCACCAATGTCACGTCCTGACCGTAGTTCCATTTTTATGTATCTATTTGGTTTGGTCAGGGCGTGAGTTGGGGTGGGCATTCTATGTGTTTCTCTATGTTTTCTATTTCTATGTGTTTGGCCTGGTAAGGTTCCCAATCAGAGGCAGCTGTCAATCATTGTCCCTAATTGAGAACCATACTTAGGTAGCCTTTTCCCACCTGTGTTTTGTGGGTAATTATTTTTCCGTGTGTGTTTGTGTGCACCTCGGTTGTGTCACGTTCTTTGCTGTTTACCTGTTTGTTTTTTGGTTATTTCGGTTTCACTTTCATTAAAAGATGTGGAACTACATGCAAGCTGCGCCTTGGTTGATTTATGACAGGGAGTTTGAAGATAGCGAGCGTGACAACCAAGGTACAAAGATTGTTTAAGGGTCATTTTTGACCCGGCAGTTATAAAATCATGTACACACCACAAAAGACACACACACACACACACACATTTCAGACAAAATAAAAAACATTTTAGACAAAATAAAAAAATTTTGGAAGCATTGTTTACTAATGGGGAATGCAGTCAGAGTCCATAAAGGTGCTGAAGATGACAGTCCCCCCACTTCTCTCTTTGCTGAAGCCATGAGTGCATGTTTTCAGTGCCCAACAGGTCGTAGATCAGATTTTTTCAGATGTCCAGGAGGAACAAGAGAACAATGATTTAGAAGAGGAGGTATCTGAAGAGGAAGATGGGGAATTATACAACCCAGAGCACAATGCATCATCTTCGGATAAAGAAGAAATCCCCCAAGCTGAAAGTGACATTTTTGTCCAACAACAACAAAATAACATGGTCCTTGTCACCATATGACAACCAGGGAAGGATGGCAGCACAAAATGCAGATGTTCATCACACCAGCCATCCAAAAAATAATCCTGTAGATGACAAACTTGGAGACAACTGGAAAAGGATGGATTGGGTTTACCGGCGTGCCTACATAAGGCTGCTAATCAAAGCGGGTTTGTATAGGTCCCGAGGCGAGGCTACGTGTAGTCTCTGGGATACAGAGAGTAGAAGGGCGATTTTCCGTGCCACGATGCCACTGAAAGTCTTTCACACTTTCTCAAGAATGCTACAATTTGATAACTGTGAGTCAAGACCTGCAAGTCGTGTGAGAGACAAACTGGCTGCCAGAAGAAAGGTCTGGGAGAAGTGCGTGGAGCGTCTGCCATACCTCTACAACTCTGGGCCTGAAGTAACAGTGGATGAGCAACTGGTTCCATTCAGAGGGACATTTTTATTTTCATATCTGTAATTTTCACTGTTAATTGTATTATGTATTGCTGTAATACATTGATTTACATGTTTGTTTTCTGTGACACTGATACTAATTATCTCTTTTGTCAAAAGGTTGCTGTCCTTTCCGGCAGTATATGCCCAGCAAGCCAGCAATCCAGCTACACTTGGAAGATGCAAGTCTACACAGGAAAGCCGACCAGTGGAGGCCCGGAGAAGAACCAGGGGCTGTGGGTTTTGCTTGACGTGACAGATGGACTGAGGGGGCATAATGTCACGTGTGATAATTTCTTCACCTCTTATGAATTCAGCCAGTAGCTCCTGAAGAGGGAGATCACCATGTTTGGCACAGTTAGAAAGAACAAGCCTGAGCTCCCCCTGCACTCCTAGCAACAAGGAGGAGAGAGACCTTCTCATCAAAGTTTGTCTTCACCCCCACAACCACTCTAGTTTCTTACCTCCCAAAGAGGAACAAAAATGTGGTCCTCCTGAACACATTGTACAAAACGGCTGAGATCAGTGATCGTGAGGACAGGAAGCCAGCCATCATCCTAGACTATAACCACAACAAAGGAGGCGTGGACAACCTGGGCAACCCGCTGGCCCCTGGTCATCTTCCATAACATCACTGATGTGTCATCATACAATGCCTTCGTGGTATGGAACAAGATCAAACCTACCTGGATGCCTGATAAGCGGAACAAGATGAGGGTGTTCCTGGAGCAGCTGGGAAAGGCACTTGTAACCCACACATTCAAAGAAGGGAGTGCCTCCCCCGCACAGCAGCCTCTTGTCCTGATCCCCCTGAGGCTGCAGCTGAGGCAGGGAATAGGAGGAGATGCTAATTCTGCCCCCCAAAGATTGACTGTAAAACAAATACTATGTGCTGCACATGTGAGAAATACACCTGCAAAGTCCCTGCACACACACTTGCATACTGTCCTACAGTGGTTCCTCCTTTAAAAGTTACTTAGAGGTACACAGAGTCATGGCTTCATTGCTCCAGACCACCGCAGGGGAGAGTTAGAGCACTCATTATGAATTTGGGAACCCACCTGTCACCAGCAACAGGTGGCATAACGTCAAATTCGTCATTGGTAACAATTATGTTGATTGGTTCCAATGACGAATTTGACGTTATGCCACCTGTCGCTGGTGACTTTCTTCAGCAAAGATGTCTGACAAAAGCATTACGGTGGAAGCAAATGTAAGTAATTATTACGTCATAACGAGTCAAGCAAAACATTTACAATTGAGAGGAATATGTTAGTTAATGCAGAGACGATTGTGCATATTATTTTGTCATAAAGTTCATTTACGAAAATCGCTATTTAGCAAGTTATTTTTCAGTCATATTCAATACCAATATCAAACTCCATTCTTTGAATGATTCTGTGTCTGCACGTATGTATTACAATTATACACTTCAACAGTGTTTACCACTCCTGCTCCTGGGACATCAAAGATTTCACGTTCTAACTATGCAATAGACTAGTAACATGACTAGAAATAAGTAAAGGCTGATTTGTAATTCATATATACTGAAAAAAACAGTACACTACACTTCCTATGCATATCTAACTCCTTTCATCTGCATTAATCCACATGAGGTCTAGCATTGTCTTGCATTAGGAGGAACCCAGGGCCAACCGCACCAGCATATGGTCTCACAAGGGGTCTGAGGATCTCATCTCGGTACCTAATGGCAGTCAGGCTACCTCTGGCGAGCACATGGAGGCTGTGATGGCTGTGCGGCCCCCCAAAGAAATGCCACCCCACACCATGACTGACCCACCGCCAAACCGGTAATGCTGGAGGATGTTGCAGGCAGCAGAACGTGCTCCACGGCGTCTCCAGACTGTCACGTCTGTCACATGTGCTCAGTGTGAACCTGCTTTCATCTGTGAAGAGCACAGGGCGCCAGTGGCGAATTTGCCAATCCTGGTGTTCTCTGGCAAATGCGCAACCCCCACCTGTGGACGTCGGGCCCTCATACCACCCTCATGGAGTCTGTTTCTGACCGTTTGAGCAGACACATGCACATTTGTGGCCTGCTGGAAGTCATTTTGCAGGGCTCTGGCAGTGCTCCTCCTGCTACTCCTTGCACAAAGGCGGAGGTAGCGGTGCTGCTGCTGGGTTGTTGCCCTCCTATGGCCTCCTCCACATCTCCTGATGTACTGGCCTGTCTCCTGGTAGCGCCTCCATGCTCTGGACACTACGCTGACAGACACAGCAAACCTTCTTGCCACAGTTCGCAATGATGTGCCATCCTGGATGAGCTGCACTACCTGAGCCACTTGTGTGGGTTGTAGACTCCGTCTCATGCTACCACTAGAGTGAAAGCACCGCCAGCATTCAAAAGTGACCAAAACATCAGCCAGGAAGCATAGGAACTGAGAAGTGGTCTGTGGTCCCCACCTGCAGAACCACTCCTTTATTGGGGCTGTCTTGCTAATTGGCTATAATTTCCACCTGTTGTCTATTCCATTTGCACAACAGAATGTGACATCTATTGTCAATAAGTGTTGCTTCCTAAGTTTGATTTCACTGAAGTGTGATTGACTTGGAGTTACATTGTGTTGTTTAAGTGTTCCCTTAATTTTTTTGAGCAGTGTATATTGGTCATGGCTCCCGAGTGGCATGGTGGTCTAAGGCATTGCATCTTGGTGCAACAAGTCCCTGGTTCAAATACAGGCTGTATTACATCCAACCGTGATTGTGAGTGCCATAGGGCAGTGCACAATTGGCCCAGTGTCATCTGGGTTTGGCTGGGGTAGGCCGTGATTGTAAATAAGAATTTGTTCTTACCTGACTTGCCTAGTTAAATTAAGGTTACATTTTAAAAACAACTGGTGGGAACCGCAGTGCAATCAGTAGGAGGTGAACAGTGGCTGGTGCTGAAAATACAGCTAACTTGTTATGCATGTGTTGTACATCAACAGATGCAGAAAACCTACACCAGTCGAGCAATTAATTTAAAAAATAATCTTCAATTTAATTTGACTTTACAAACAACAAGAGGGCTTAATTGGAGACTATTTCTTCAGAGCTTAGACCTACATAAAATAACTTAACTGGCTGAGGTAGGTTATGAGGCTTAACAGCCTAATAGAAGTAGGATTTATTTTATTAGGCCTATTTACAATTGCAACTTGTCAAAAATGTAGCATCCTACATAAAACATTTTAAAAAAATGTTTTTTTAACCTTTATATAACTAGGCAAGTCAGTTAAGAACAAATTCTTATTTTCAATGATGGCCTAGGAACAGTGGGTTAACTGCTTGTTCAGGGGCAGAACGACAGATTTGTACCTTGTCAGCTTGGGGATTTGAACTTCCAACCTTTCAGTTATTAGTCCAACGCTCTAAACACTAGGCTACCCTGCCGCCCTGATAATAATTTAAAGAAAAAAAGTCTGCACGTTCAAACTAAAACAATGTGACTAATAATGAAAAGCTTACATTTGTAAATCCCAAACTCTAAAAGTAATTGGAAAGGTAGATACAAATTATTTGTGACATTGTAGTTACAATAGAGAATGTAAACAAGATGTAAGCAAGATGCTGTGTTTTTATTTACAGTAGTGATGGACAACTGGAGGCATTTTGAAAACAGGTTTTTTGCTTTTAACAAGTGTACTGTAGCAGGTGTAGCCCATCATGCAAATGTTTTCTATTAGCAGGACAATAGCCCGGCTACTGTAGTGAAAATCCCTAAACTTGCAATGTATTCAATGCTTAAGTACTCTAAAGTGTTACATTTCTAACTCAAAACAGCAGTACAGTATTTCTTCCTCAACATCTTTTATGCTTTCGTTAAAAAAATAACAACAAAAAATTACATTCAAATGTATATGTTTATTTAAATTACATTTTAGTTGCACTTTCACCCAGCTCCACGACCACAGGTAAAACCTTGCTGATATGATCAATGTATTTGTTGCATTGTTGTAACATCAATTTCTCTAGCATCTTGATGGCCTTGACCAGTTCATCTTTGCTTGTCGGCTTGGCAAAGTTACGGATGAATGTTTTCAGTTGATGCCAAACAAGTTTGATCCGGTTGAAATTAGGAGATCTACATGTAGAGATGAATTTTTTTTTAGATATACTGTAAGCCTACTGTAGGTGTTGTAGGTCTTTTATTTACTTATTTTTATTTAACCTTTATTTTACGACATAAAGGTCTACTTACTCTGCTGGCGTCTTGACCCAATGTATGCACTCATTTGCAAACCCGGGCGGCAGTGTGTTTTAGGTCATTGTCTTCATTTGGAGAAAAAAAAGACATTTAGCCTAACAGCCAACATTTGGTACAATAATAGAAATATACATGTAAATAGGCCTAAACGTGACAAAAATAACAAAAATATTGCTATAATCCTACCTTGAAAGAAACGATGTGGTCCCAGAAACACCTTCTGACATAGGGTTCAGCATATCTCTTGATGATTTCTTCCTCAAAGAAATCTCGAGCCACGATACCTGAAAAAGGAGGCAAGAGTGAATTATTGTGGAACACATAATCCACTACAATATTTTATGTACCTTAAACAGCCAAACTTACCATCAATATTCAAATATGGACCTGGTCCCTGGCGAGAAATTGCTCCCACATATGGAGTTTCAGCGGAGGCTTGGGACTCGGCTTGCTTGATCTTCTTCCTTTTTTTCTGTAGAAATGTTGAGCAAATTGCTCAAGGGCCACGGTTGATTCATCTGTGAAGATGACGTCATTGAATGTCTCGCCAGCTTTGATCCTTACCTGTGCCTGCAGGGCGTGAAGGTCTTTGTTTGTCAGACAAATGAGTACTTGAGGTCACCGAGAAAGTCTGGACATGGCCTGCTCTCCCTTATGTAAGGAATTAGGCACTTTCCCATGCTTACTACAGTATGTACTGTAGGCTTGTAAATCCCAAACTCTAAAAGTAATACTTGTCAGACTACATAGTAGCCTAATAAATGAATGCATGTGGCTTATTTTTCAAAATGCTTTAAATGCTTTATTATCCAAATGTAAAAGCATATACTGTACAGTAATCAAATCAAATCCAATTTTATTGGTTACATACACATGGTTAGCTGATGTTAATGCGAGTGTAGCGAAATGCTTGTGCTTCTAGTTCCGACCATGCAGTAATATCTAACACGTAATCTAACAATTTCACAACTACCTTATACACACAAGTGTAAAGGAATGAACAAGAATATGTACATGTAAATATATGGATGAGCGATGGCCAAACGGCATAGGCAAGATGCAGTAGATGGTATAGAGTACAGTATATACTTATGAGATGAGTAATGTAGGGTATGTAAACATTATATAAAGTGGCATTGTTTAAAGTGACTAGTGATGCATTTATTACATCCAATTTTTTATTATTAAAGTGGCTAGAGATTTGAGTCAGTATTTTGGCAATGTTAGTGATGGCTGTTTAACAGTCTGATGGCAAGTACTGTATTTCTTCTTCAGCATCTTTATGCTTTTGTTAATAACATAATGACAACAATACTCTTTCAAAATGCAGATGTTGATTTAGTTATGGATCCATAACTAATTACTATGGGAATAAATATCACAGATTTACAGAAATATTTGAACAAAGTTGTCTAATGTTGTTTATACACCTTGTGGGTGGGGGCAATGGTCAAAAAAATGGGAGAAGACTAGTATTTTGTAGTTGAATTCCTCATTGTACAGTATATGAGACTATATCACTATGTTGCCAAAAAAGTTCAAGACTGTTATTGTTTCAAAACTACTATCTGCACATTTCTGCGACTTTCTTAGGCTATAGTCACGACTTCTACCGAAGTCGTTGCCTCTCCTTGTATGGGCGGTGCTCGGCGTTCGACGGCACCGGTCTTCTAGCCATCATCGGTCCATTTTTCATTTTCCAGTGGTTTTGTCTTGTCTTCCCACACACCTGTTTTCAATCCCATTCATTACCTGTTGTGTATTTAACCCTCTGTTTCCCCTCATGTCTTTGTCAGAGATAGTTTTGGGTCCTCGTACCCATGGTTTTTTCATGTCTGTACTGTTTAGTGTTATGGAGCATGTTCTGTGGACGTTTATTAAAAGACTCCATTTACACTCCATTTTGACTCTCCTGCGCCTGACTTCCCTGCCACCTATACACACGGCGCTGACAGAATCTCTGACCATAAAAATATGAAGTCAGCAGGAGAGGACACTACACCCATGGAGGTGGAGGAATGTGTTCGGGAACAAGCGGAGGCGATTGAGTGTTTGAGCACTGTAAAGGATCGCATTGTCCAGAATATGGACCGTGAGAAGAGTTACGCCCTCGTCTCATGCCTCACCGGGAAAGCCCTGGAATGGGCCAGCGCTGTGTGTAGAGAGGAGGACGCGGCGGTAGACCATTTTGAGGAGTTCACCCGCCAATTCCGGATAGTATTCGACCATCCACCCGAAGGCAAAGCACCGGGTGAGCTCCTCTATCATCTGAGGCAGGAGACGAGGAGTGCACAGGAGTTTGCTTTGGAGTTTAGGACCTTGGCTGCCGGCGCTGGATGGAGCGACAGGGCCCTGATCGAACATTACCGTTGTAGTCTACGCGAGGACGTCCGTCGGGAGCTAGACGCTGCATATCCCAGGAGTCACGTGTATCCCCTGTCGCAAGAGGAGACGGAGGCTATGGAGACATATGTCTCTGAATCCCTGCATCAGGGGTTCATTCAGCCATCCATTTCACCCATCTCTTCGAGTTTCTTTTTTGTGAAAAAAAGGGATGGCGGTTTACGCCCGTGCATTGATTATCGAGGTCTAACTAAAATCACAGTGAAATATAGTTACCCGCTACCTCTGATCAATACGGTTATTGAGTTAATGCATGGGGCATGCTTTTTCACAAAATTGGATCTCAGGAGTGCATACAATCTGGTGCGTATTCGGAAGACTGCATTTAGCACCACCTCAGGTCATTATGAGTACCTTGTCATGCCATATGGGTTGATGAATGCTCCATCAGTTTTCCAATCATTTGTAGATGAGATCTTCAGGGACCTGCACGGGCAGGGTGTAGTGGTATATATCGATGATATTCTGATATACTCCGCTACACACGCCGAGCATGTGTCCCTGGTGCGCAGGGTGCTTGGTCGCCTGTTGGAGCATGATCTATATGTCAAGGCTGAGAAATGCTTGTTCTTCCAACAATCCATTTCCTTCCTAGGGCATCGGATTTCCACTTCAGGAGTGGAGATGGAGAGCGACCGCATTACAGCCATGCGTAATTGGCCGACTCCAACCACGGTAAAGGAGGTGCAGCGTTTTTTAGGGTTTGCCAATTACTACCGGAGGTTTATCCGGGGTTTTGGTCAGGTGGCTGCTCCCATTACCTCACTGCTAAAGGGGGGCCCGGTGCGCTTGCAGTGGTCGGCTGAGGCGAACAGGGCTTTTGGGCACCTGAAGACTCTGTTTACCTCGGTGGCTGTGTTGGCTCATCCGGATCCCTCTTTGCCATTCATTGTGGATGGGGACGCATCCTAAGCTGGGATCGGAGCAGTGCTCTCTCAGCGTTCGGGTACGCCACTGAAGCTTCGCCCCTGTGCTTTCTTTTCGAAGAAGCTCAGCCCGGCGGAGCGAAACTATGATGTGGGGAACCGAGAGCTGTCGTAGAAGCCTTGAAGGTGTGGAGGCATTGGCTTGAGGGGGCTAAACACCCTTTTCTCATCTGGACTGACCACCGCAATCTGGAGTACATCCGGCAGGCGAAGAGACTGAATCCTCGCCAGGCAAGGTGGGCCATGTTTTTCACTTGTTTTGTGTTTACTCTATCTTACAGACCAGGATCCCAGTACGTTAAGGCAGAAGCATTGTCTCGGCTGTATGACACAGAGGAGCGATCCATGGATCCCACTCCCATACTCCCAGCTTCGTGTTTGGTGGCGCCTGTAGTGTGGGAGCTGGACGCGGACATTGAGCGGGCGTCATGTGCAGAGCCCTCTCCCCCTGAGTGTCCAGCTGGTCGTCTGTACGTTCCGTCTGCTGTCCGCGATTGATCTATTGGGCTCACACGTCACCCTCCTCTGGTCATCCTAGGATAGGTTGGACGATGCGCTGTCTTGATGGGAGGTACTGGTGGCCCACTTTAGCTAAGGATGTGAGGATTTATGTTTCCTCCTGCTCGGTGTGCGCCCAGTGCAAGGCTCCTAGACACCTGCCCAGAGGTAAGCTACAACCTCTACCCGTTCCTCAACGGCCGTGGTCGCACCTGTCGGTGGATTTTTGGACTGATCTTCCACCTTCACAGGGTTACACCACGATCCTGGTCGTTGTGGATCGGTTTTCTAAGTCCTGTCGTCTCCTCCCTTTGCCCGGTCTCCCTACGGCCTTACAAACTGCAGAGGCCCTGTTTACACACGTTTTCCGGCACTATGGGGTGCCTGAGGATATAGTGTCTGATCGGGGTCCCCAGTTCACATCAAGGGTCTTGAAGGCGTTCATGGAGCGTCTGGGGATCTCGGCTAGTCGAGAGTAATGGGCAGGTGGAGAGAGTTAACCAGGATGTGTGTAGGTTTCTGCGGTCTTATTGCCAGGATCGGCCGGGGGAGTGGGCGAAGTTCGTGCCCTGGGTAGAGATGGCTCAGAACTCGCTACGTCACTCCTCCACTAACCTTACCCCTTTTCAATGTGTATTAGGGTATCAGGGTATTAGGGTATCAGCCGGTGTCAGCCGGTGTCGACGCGCAGCTGGAGCCGCGCATCGGGGGGGGGGGGGGGGGGTACTGTCACGACTTCTACCGAAGTCGTTGCCTCTTCTTGTTCGGGCGGTGCTCGGCGTTCGACGTCACCGGTCTTCTAGCCATCATCGATCCATTTTTCATTTTCCATTGGTTTTGTCTTGTCTTCCCACACACCTGTTTTCAATCCCATTCATTTACTGTTGTGTATTTAACCCTCTGTTTCCCCTCATGTCTTTGTCAGAGATCGTTTTATTGTCAGTTTGTTGTGTTGGTGCGCGACGGGTCCTCGTGCCCATGGTTTTTTCATGTCTGTACTGTTTAGTGTTATGGAGCATGTTCTGTGGACGTTTATTAAAAGACTCCATTTACACTCCATTTTGACTCTCCTGCGCCTGACTTCCCTGACACCTATACAACTTTAGAAAAATAAAACAATTATGACAGGTGTGTTGTAATAAAAACAAGTGTTGTCCACTGATTGTGAAGAGGGAAAACCGAGATATTCACAAAGTTTGTGATGAATGACAGGTTGTTTCTTCATGCAAAATAGATTTGGGGTTTAATATTCAACTGTGCTGCTTAATTTCAGGGGTTTAGTGAAGGCGGAATTTTTTTTACCCTTAGGACAAGGGGAGTATACAGAATGTTAAGACTACACAAGGGTTAAGATAAGGTTGTTTGGGTTGTTCTGCACCTCAATCAGATTGAGTGGTCTGGTGTAGAGTGATTTAAACATAGTCTTACAAAATACAGTATCTGTGGATGCTTGAAAACACAATAATTCCATATTAAGGTGTTGTTCATGGCTAAATAACATGTGAATCAGAACCGGGACAGAGATACTGAGCAACAGCTTCTCACCAGGCGATCAGACCGTTGAACATCCATCAGTAGCCGACGACCTGCCCGGTACTCAGACCGGCACCTTGAGACTAATGCCCCATGTCTATAGAGTCATTGCACACTGGTCACCTCATATTCTGTTTGTATACTGTTGTTTATTCACTGCGTATGTACAGTTGAAGTCGGAAGTTTACATACACCTTAGCCAAATACATTTATTAAACTCAGTTTTTCACAATTCCTGACATTTAATCCTAGAAAAAATTCCCTGCTTAGGTCAGTTAGGATCACCACTTTATTTTAAGAACGTGAAATGTGATAATAATATTAGAGAGTGATTTATTTCAGCTTTTATTTATTGCATCACATTCCCAGTGGGTCAGACGTTTACATACACTCAATTAGTATTTGGTAGAATTGCATTTAAATAGTTTAACTCGAGTCAAACGTTTTGGGTAGCCTTCCACAAGCTTCCCAAAATAAGTTGGGTGAATTTTGGCCCATTCCTCCTGACAGAGCTTGTGTAACTTAATCAGGTTTGTAGGCCTCCTTGCTCACACACGCTTTTTCAGTTCTGCCCACAAATGATCTCTAGCATTGAGGTCAGGGCTTTGTGATGGCCACTCCAATACCTTGACTTTGTTGTCCTTAAGCCATTGTTCCACAACTTTGGAAGTATGCTTGGGGTCATTGTCCATTTGGAAGACCCATTTGTGACCAAGCTTTAACTTCCTGACTGATGTCTTGAGATGTTGCTTCAATATGTCCACATCATTTTCTCTCCTCGTGATGCCATCCATTTTGTGAGGTGCACCAGTTCCTCCTACAGCAAAGCACCCCACAACATGATGCTGCCACCCCCGTGCTTCACGGTTGGGATGGTGTTCTTCGGCTTGCAACCAGCCCCCTTTTTCCTCCAAACATAACGATGGTCATTATGGCCAAACAGTTCTATTTTTGTTTCATCAGACCAGAGGACATTTCTCCAAAAAGTACGATCTTTGTCCCCATGTGTAGTTGCAAACCGTAGTCTGGCTTTTTTATGGTGGTTTTGGAGCAGTGGTATCTTCCTTGCTGAGCAGCCTTTCAGGTTATGTCGATATAGGACTCATTTTACTGTGGATATAGATACATTTGTACCTGTTTCCTCCAGCATCTTCACAAGGTCCTTTGCTGTTGTTCTGGGATTGATTTGCACTTTTCACACCAAAGTACTTTCAACTCTAGGAGACAGAACGCATCTCCTTCCTGAGCGGTATGACGGCTGTATGGTCCCATAGTGTTTATACTTGCGTACTATTGTTTGTACAGATAAACATGGTACCTTTAGGCAATTATTTATCTCAAGGATGAACCAGACTTGTAGAGGTCTACAATTTTTTTTCTGAGGTCTTGGCTAATTTATTTTGATTTTCCCATGATGTCAAGCAAAGAGGCACTGAGTTTGAAGGTAGGTCTTGAAATACATCCACAGGTACACCTCCAATTGACTCAAATTATGTCAATTAGCCTAACAGAAGCTTTTAAAGTCATGACATCATTTTCTGAAATTTCCCAAGCTATTTAAAGGCACAGTCAACTTAGTGTATGTAAACTTCTGGCCCACTGGAATTGTGATGCAGTGAATTATAAGGGAAATAATCTGTCTGTAAACAATTGTTGGAAAAATGACTTGTGTCATGCACAAAGTAGATGTCCTAACTGACCTGCCAAAACTATAGTTTGTTGACAAGAAATATGTGGAGTGGTTGAGAAATGAGTTTTAATGACTGCAACCTAAGTGTATGTAAACTTCTGACTTCAATTGTATATATTGTATTCTCGACATAGCTCCTCCTAATATATTTAATACTGTACACACCATTTTCTTTTCCAAATGATATACTTTCTATACACACCACATATTTATATTCTGATTCTCACACATTCTTGGATTGTTATTTCTTGGTTATTCAATTTTTTTAAATTATTGTGTATTTGTATTGTATTTGCAAAACATTCTACTGAACTGCTGGAGCTAGTGACATAAGCATTTGGCTGCACCTGCCTTAATACCTGTAAATCTGTATATGCGACAAATAAACTTTGATTTGATAGACAATGAAAAAGGCCCTTTGTATGAAGTGTGATCAGATCCATTCCCTTCATGAACTGGCACCTATCTGATATTCAGCTGTCATACAAGCCTTATTAATCTGTAGTAGACAATGAATAGGGCCATTATAACACCATTAATTCCTTACTAACTTCTTACTGATCCCTTCATGCGCCAATCCCACACCCAGTGAAATAGCAGCATGCCAATTTCAAAAACAGAAATACTCATAACAATAATTCATAAATCATACAGTGATTACACATGGGTTTAAAGACGAACTTCTTGTTAATCCAGCCACAGTGTCAGATTTCAAAAAGGCTTTATGGCAAAAGCAAACCATGCTATTATCTGTGGACAGCACCCCATCAAACATCATAATTCAACCCGCCAGGCACAACAAAAAGTCAGAAATAACATATAATTCATGCCTTACCTTTGAAGATCTTCTTCTATAGGCACTCCAATATGGCCATTAAACATCACAAATGGTCCCTTTGTTTGATAAATTCTGTCGTTATATATCCAAAATGTCAATTTATTTGGCGCGTATGATTCAGAAAATACACCGGTTCCAACTCGCGCAACATGACTACACATTATCTAATTAGTTACCTGTAAACTTGATCCAAACATTTCAAACAACTTTCCTAATCCAACTTTAGGTATTTTTAAAAGTAAATAATCAATCAAATTTAAGACGGAATAAACTGTGTTCAATACCGGAGGAAAACAAAGTGGAGCGAGCTTTCAGGTCACGCCCCCCAACCACAACAGTACACTTCACTCTACCATCGTTCTGAACAGGGCTACTTCTTCATTTCTCAAAGGAAAAATATCAACCAATTTCTAAAGACTGTTGACATCTAGTGGAAGGTATAGGAACTGCAAGCAACTGCCTTAGGATTCTAGATTCCCATTGAAAAGAGAGTGACCTCAAATTTTGTTTTTCCTGGATGGTTTGTCCTCGGGGTTTCGCCTGCCAAATAAGTTCTGTTATACTCACATACATCATCCAAACAGTTTTAGAAACCTCAGAGTGTTTTCTATCCAGATCTACTAATCATATGCATATCCTAGCTTCTGGGCCTGAGTAGCAGGCAGTTTACTTTGGGCACACTTTTCATCCGGACGTGAAAATAGTGCCCCCTAGCCTTAAGAAGTTTTAAGGTGTTAAATACTACTTATTAAATTATAATAGAAAATTAATAAGACTCCATGTGAGGTATTACCGGATCCTTCCCCATATAGCGCTCGGCTCGTATCTGAGCGCCGTGGGCCGGGCGGCACGCTGAGACAGACATGCCCCGGCTGGCACGTCATTAGGAAATGATGGACACCTCCATAGAATCCCGCCATGCTACGAAACACCCAACAGATATGGCCCAGTGGCCCACAACGCCAATCCCTCAAACCACCACAGCTCAACAGAGAGGAGAAAAAGTGGAGGAAGGGAGAGTGGGGACTATTAGAATTCTGCTTGGATGAGCTGCACTTTTCTCTCCACTGTCTAAGTGTTCTCAATCTACCGTGACAGTACAAAAGGATGAGAAATGGCAGAGGAGGCAAGCTGAAAATACAAATGATCTCCTATCGGCATTTTTTAAATACAGTTTACATCTTAATTTGTTTGGGTCTTGATGCTGTAATCACTCTAGCGCTCAAGACAAATTAGATGAGCTTTATTCAGGCTTGTTTATAAGACAGACAGCTCCAATTTTTATTATACCTATTTCAATCCGTTTGGAAAACAAAATATTACTTAAACAGTAATTGTTCCACGTAGAGGCCGTTGTTAGATGTTACCTTAATACAAGACATCATCTTAGAATCATCCGTCTTTTGTATGGGATGAAAATTTCAAGAAAGTGAATAGGAGGTGAATGTCGATGACCCCATGCCAATAGCATTCATCTGGATGGCCTAATCAATACAAGTGCTAGCTGTCAAATCAATAGATGCTGTATTCCCAGACCACAGGACGTTGGTGGCACCTTAACTGGGGAGGACGGGCTCATGGTAATGGCTGGAGCAGAATAAGTGAAATGGTACTAAACACATCATTTCCATGTGTTTGATGCCATTCCATTTGCTCCATTCCGAACACTATTATGAACAACCCTTCCCTCTGCAGCCTCCTGTGCCCAAGACGATTATTGCTTGCAAATTATCCATCAAATACAGAACCAGTTCAAGGCAATAAATAATAAACAGTGTCCAGTACCAAATTATACAAAAACATTATTCAAAATAAACATAACACTTAATTAATTAATGTTTCGTAACTCAACCAATTCGAGCTAAAATGTATACGTTTCCTAGTATGAATATATGAATGTAGGCCATATATCAACAGGCTCTACATTCAAAAGTAAACACACAGAACAACCAAGTGCCCTTCCCAATCTAGTGCTCGTTTACCTAGCCTGGGCCACTGGTGGCTTTGACATTAAATAAAAGGCAGATTGGTAGGATGGGAGGATGTTGGGATGAGGGATTAAAATATCAGCTCACTGTGTATGAGAAGGCATAAATCACCATAGCAAGGTTACTACAGGGACAAAAAAACAGCCACTGTGGGGGAAGAGTTCAGACGGTTCGGGACGCCAATGTGCAATGGCTCTATGGATGCAGGCGAGAGGTAGCCTTGTAGATGAGGCAGTGTGTGCTGCTTCTCCTCAGTTTGATTGATCTTTTATTGCCGGTATAGAGGGTGATTACCTCCAGTAGGCATAAAGGCTAATCCATAACAAAAGTGACAGTAATAACCGCTAAGCTGCTGAGGGGAGGGAAAATCCTTTTTGCTCTGAAAAGCACTGCTTAATCAGCCCAGAGGTAGCCAGAGGTTCACAGGGGACGTATAGAGTCTAGATGTGTGTGTAGACTTGTCAGGGAAGCGTTAACTCATTGTTTTATTTAGCACTATTTTACTGCACATCAAGGTTGATCTGAGCTTGTAATTCAATTTCAGACACAGGGGCAGTTTGTTTTCAAACAAGGCGCTTGTGAATTAAAGCTTACAGTTTGCTTCTGAGCTTGTCTGAGCTTGTTTGCTTCTTACAGTTTGCTTCTGAATGTTTGGGTATCACAGGGTTAAAAGCGATTGACTGAGTTAGCATGCAATGAAGTAGGGTCAATTAAGGAGGGTAAGAAAGGTAACCTGTTAGCTGTGGTAGAGCTACTGTAGGCTACAGTTTGTCCAAGCGTTAAACCTATTTGCAGAGTTATTCAACAGACACTTTGGAAACCTCAAAGATGAGCTCTGTTAAATTTATTCAACTGACAAATCAAACACATTGATTAGAGTAAATAACTACACAAATTTGATAGATAATTAAAGCATTTGCAATTATGCCCCATGTGAGATTTTCCCCAGCCCTCAATACAATGTAAATAGCTGCAATGGTTTATATGAATTGCAGTAAATAACACATTAAAAGAAACTGAGCAGACACTCCAGGTCATAATAGAGTCTGTACAAAAACGTATTTCAATCATTATCGGAAGGCCCAATAAATTGGTTCATGCCAACTGCCAGCCACAAAAGAAAATCAGCCAGGCTCTTTTACGCCCTCTACCAAATGGTAGCTATAAATGCAGAGGATGCGCACAGTGCAACAATATGATGAAGTGTGAATATTTCTGCCACCCACACAGGAAAACGGTTCCAGATAAATGACATTATTACTTGTTTCACCACCCATGTTATTTACATTATTAAATGTCCATGTGGGCTCTGCTATGTCGGTAAAACCTCTCATTCTCTCAAACAGAGAATTAGTGAACATAAAAGTTCAATCAGGAGAAACGACAGGGATTATCCAGTCGCAGTACATTTCAATGACCTGAAGCATGACATTTCTACCTTCAGATTTTGTGGCATAGAGAAAGTTAAGATATCAGACAGGAGAGGTGATATTAATAATACTCTAAGTAAAAGAGAATGTTTTTCGATTTTCACCCTCCAGATATTATTTCCTAAACGACTTAATGATGAAATGCCTATGCATGTTATGTTGTGAATTTGAACATGAATTATGTGCCTATTTAAGATGACTCTGTTTTTCGTACGATGTACCCAAGGACGAATGAAAACTTGCTATGTCCTCATTGTGGTTTTACAGACATGTTTCATACGTCTTATTTATACACTTTTGTAATATTTATGAAAAGCATATTGTTATATTTGGTAGCACTTATTTGTTTTTCCTTTGCCTCCAACCCCCTTCGATGTGTGGAACGGATGTGGGTCGGGCTAGGTCTACATAAGCGTGCACATTTTTTAAAGTTCACAAAAGCTCTGATGAAGGCCATGAGGCCGATACGTAAGCTTATTAACTTCTTGCGTCGAGCCATCCCGGATCCGGGATCGTGAATACAGCCTCAAGCTTATTACCATAACGCAACGTTAACTATTCATGAAAATCGCAAATGAAAAATGAAATTAATATGCTAGCTCTCAAGCTTAGCCTTTTGTTAACAACACTGTCATCTCAGATGTTCAAAATATGCTTCTCAACCATTGCAAAATAAGCATTTGTGTAACAGCTAGCGCGGCTAGCGTAGCATTTAGCGTTTGCATCAGCAGACAACATTTTCACAAAAACCAGAAAATCATTCAAATAAAATCATTACCTTTGAAGAACTTCAGATGTTTTCAATGAGGAGACTCTCAGCAAATGCTCCGTTTTTCCTGAAATATGATTTGTTTTTGAGAAATCGCTCCGTTTGGTGCGTCACGTTTGGCTACCAAAAAATAATGAAAATTCAGTCTTCAAAACGCCTAACTTTTTTCCAAATTAACTCCATAATATCGACTGAAACATGGTAAACGTTGTTTAGAATCAATCCTCAAGGTGTTTTTCACATATCTCTTCATGATATATCGTTCGTTGAAAGCCTCCTCTCTCCTCTCAATCACTGGATGACTGCGTGCAGCTTGTAGATTACGCACCAATTTAGACAAAGGACACCGGGTGGACCCCTGGAAAATGTAGTCTCTTATGGCCAATCTTCCAATGATATGCCTACAAATACGTCACAATGCTGTAGACACCTTGGAGAAACGATAGGAAGGGCAGGCTCATTCCCGGCGCATTCACAGCCATATAAGGAGACAATAGAAAACAGAGCTTCAAAAATTCTTCCCATTTCCTGGTTGAAGTTTCATCTTGGTTTCGCCTGTAGCATGAGTTCTGTGGCACTCACAGATAATATCTTTGCAGTTTTGGAAACCTTAGAGTGTTTTCTTTCCAAAGCTGCCAATTATATGCATAGTCGAGCATCTTTTCGTGACAAAATATTGCGCTTAAAACGGGCACGTTTTTTTATCCATAAATTAAAAGAGCGCCCCCTATATCCAAGAAGTTAAAGATCAGTGATACTGTCAAGAGCAGTGTGTTGTTTCCATTTTCCTTCAGAATTTTGTGTTGTAGAACAACTGACTAACAACTGGTCATTCAGATCGAAATGACGACCAGTTTCCATGGTGACACTATTCTTTCAATGAAGTGTTGAAACTTTGTTACAAGTTCTACTTTGTGTAGCAAGTTGTTGTAGTAAATTAGTTACATGAACTATATGCAGCCACTGGCTCACCAAAGATAGGTCATGCATACTCTGTGACTTTACAGAGAAATATCAGCAACCTAGCAAGCATTTACTCATAGTGCACTGTTCAACTCTCATGCATTGTTGTTGCTCAATTGGCAGTCATGCATGTCTGAGATTAATACCTGCAGTTATCTCCAAAGCCCATTTAAAGCAGCCCTGACCTCTGCTAGTGCCGTGATATCCCCCCTTAGCTAGGTGACAGCCGGTTGTGGCTCCCCTGCATGGCTGGGGGGATTTCTAGGGATCTAATTAGCCTCAAGGGCCCCTTTGGATCTTGTACCTGCACTATCTCATGCCTTATTCAACAGAGCCACCGCCACAAGGCCACTTGGATTACCCTGCCACTCTCAGATGGGGTTCAATGTTCAAATGTCACTGGTGGAGGGCATTTTCATCCCAGCGATATTGCGTGGAGTCTGTGTTAATGACAGCCCCTGGGTTTATCTGTAGTTTAGGCCCAGGCAGGCTGCAGTGTGTTGGGATATTATTGTGTGTCGGCAAATAGAATGATTTCCTTATGAGGGAGGAAAGTAAGGTCAGGCTATTACGGAAACGGCACGGCCTTGTCTAATGCAGCAGCTAAAACTTGTGTTTCCAAAGTGCATGAACACTGAACACTTTTGCACTTTGGGGACATTGTATTGGGAGGATATTGCAATGTATAAACACAAATGTTTCAACTATGGAAGCTATGTTCATAGAACGGGGTCCAAAGAGGAATCCCAAATTATGTCTAACACATATCCTCAACATCACACAAAGCATCAAAGCTGCAGTCTGAAAATGTTTTAATAAAATCCCTGACATCAACAGATGCTTGTGAGTCGGGGCCAGTCGGTGTACGGGCAGGCATCCACTCTGGTTATGAGAGCAAAACACGGCAAGGCTGTCAAGCGTTGGAGTGAGGCCGGTGGTTGGCTGCCTCTGAGTCTCCAACCGTCTCCACCGAAGGGGAAGTGACAGGCGGGGATTGACCATGACAGCATCCATACATTTATTACCTCTCTCACCTGTCCCGCTGGGGGCTTTGTATGCAACTTTTTTCCAAACGATGTTGATTTGTCTGGGATTAAGTGTCATGCTAATGGCTAGGCCATGGGGAGGATGAGGATTTGTCTCTTTTGCCCTAAAAATCTGAACCCTCCCCCCACAATAAAAAAAATGGTGCCCTTACCTATAATTAATAATTCTATTGGAGCTGAATTGCCAACATCTTAACTCTCCCCTCTCCCTGCCTTTGATCGGCTACTTCATACTCCCCACGAAGTAACCAGCTTTAAATTAGTGGGCAAAAATGCATCCACTAAGGGGGGGAATAATGAACTAATACCTCTGGAATATATCATGCTTTAAACAAGGGAGGATGAATCAATAATGCTAATTAGGGTGCTCCTTCCTTGCATCTGCCCAAGGCCCCAAAGGGTTTGCATCGAAGGGTTCCATCGATCCCACCCCAAATGATGGCTGATGGAAAACAGATTGGGGGGATTTGGCATCACCTCATTAAGCCTGATTTGAGGATGCATCAATGATTGATCTCTAGCCGATTCATATTCAGTTTCCTCCGCCTTTCAAATGATTACTGAGCTATTTCAATATTACAGTATTCCTAGCTCTCCTCATTTTCTTCTCTCTATCCCTTCCTCTCGCTCACTTTACGTGTGCATTTGAAATGGCACCCTATTCGTTATATAGTGCACTACTTTTAACCAGGCACTATTAAGATCGCTTTATTGGTCAATTGTACACAAAGTCCAACCGAAATTTAACCCGACAAATTCGAAAGAGGGGGGGGGGGGGCAGTGCCCCTGTGACAACAATATTGGACCCCTTGTGACCCCCCTAAATGTGGAATATGAAATATTTTTTACAAATATAATTTTTGCTATCGTTCTTTTTTTACATCCGTTATTAGACAGTGGCAACGATGATGATTATGAACATGGTATTTTGCCTACTAATGCCTGCAGTGAAGAAAACCATGAAAACAATAACATCTAATGTAACTGGGCCCTCTAACAGTACAACTGGCCCCATCTTGGCCCCCCCAGTTGAAATGGTCTAGAATCGCCACTGGCTCACTTCCCGCCAGATTTCTCCCATTGGATCCTGGATTTGAACTGGCTGCTGGCTTGCCTCTCTAACAGTTAGGCTACCTGCCGCCCTGTTCAAGGGGCTCTGGTCAAAGTAGTGCACTACATAGGTGCCATTTGGGACACAACTTAAGTAATCTAAAATGTAAACTCTTCAGGTTCCCCAGATCTACTACTCTTTCTACCTGCTGTGAAACAGTTTGACACTGTTTTGCAAGTGTTACGTGGCCTTGAACGGGATGTTCTCTCAACACTCACTCATTCTGATACGCCTTCCCATTTACCTGGACCTTGCAGACATACTGTATACACAATAATTTAGTGATCTTGAATGTAACCAAGTAGTGTTCTAGCTGATCCTTACCGAGCACAGTTAGTCGGGCGGGGCGTGTTCTGATAGCTGCCTGGATGGCCTGGCACTCGAAGAAGGCGTCATCCTGCATTTCAGTTCTCTGAATCAAGAGGTGGTATTCACCCTTGCTGTGGTCTCCCACGATGTCATAACGTGGGTAGCCTGGAACACAAGAACACACATTGTTACTCCCGCACACACACACACACACACACGCACACCCACACGCACACACACACGCACACCCCTTCATTATGTGTGTCCACACGCTAGGTTTTCCAATTACCCAGGGATATGGATTGCAATGCCCACTAGTTTAAAGAAACACAATTAAAGCAACAATTGGTTTTTCAGAATGAGCTTGTTATTCCTTTCAGGAGAACAGAGAACACGCACAATTATAATGGAGATCACACACGCGCGCACACACTCACACACACACACATACATACATACACACACACACACACACACTCACTACAATTATATATTTGATGTGGGCTGTGTTATTGTTGCTTTCCACTCCTTATACGATTATACATCTTTAGCACGGCAAAAGATGCACGTATAGTAGCTAATTACTTTCTCTGGCCACCTACAGTTATCTTTGGAGGAGGAGAGAAGAAAGGGAACAGTGGACTTTCTTGTTTTTTCTTCCTCAAATAAACAAATGGAGCGTTAATCTGGCCTCCCGCACATAAACTGAGCAACTGTCAGCCCTCGAAGGGATTCAATTCTCCCATCGCCAATTGTGTCGAGTCCAGTGTCTGCCGTAATAGCTACTATAACCCAGTTGAAAAACAAATTAGCGATATGTAATATCTAATAGACCATTTTATTAGGAAATAATATCACCCTAAACAGATCGGATATTGTTTTTAGCAAAGCAAGTACATTTTGTATCGGATCCACTGAATTGAAAATAATACGGCCTCTTTTAGCCTGTAATGAGTCTGTAGTCTAAATTTATGATGTTGTGGGGATTCCTATTCTTATGTATGAATGTGTTACATAACACAAATAACAATGTTAGAGGTGATACACTAACTGCAATTATTATTTCTTTCTTTGGGAATTCTGTGTGTTGATACTCAGGCGATGGATTCAAACGATTGAACCGCAAAGAGGAGTTTCAGTTTTGAAAGAACAAATCCACAAAACTGACAATGTTCATTTGAGCTGTCAATGGAGGGCTGATGGATGAAGAAGAGAAACAACAGAGAGGTAAAACAGCAGCAACTATAGAAGGAAAATGCAGAAAGCTCTCTCAGAAAACGACCTGTACGCTCTCGTTGGTTGGCCCTCACTTCATACTCGTCGCCCAATCCACTGGCTACAGGTTATCTACAAGTCTCTGCTAGGTAAAGCCCCGCCTTATCTCAGGTCACCATAGCAGCACCCACCTGTAGCACGCACTCCAGCAGGTATATCTCTCTGGTCACCCCCAAAACCAATTCTCACTTTGGCCGCCTCACCTTCCAGTTCTCTGCTGTCAATGACTGGAACGAACTGTAAAAATCTCTGAAACTGGAAACACTTATCCCCCTCACTAGCTTTAAGCACCAGCTGTCAGAGCAGCTCACAGATTACTGCACCTGTACATAGCCCATCTATAATTTAGCCCAAACAACTACCTCTTCCCCTACTGTATTTATTTTGCTCCTTTCACCCCCATTATTTCTAGCTCTACTTTGCAAATCTACCATTCCAGTGTTTATTTTTTATTTTTTTATTTGCTATATTGTATTTACTTCGCCACCATGGCCTTTTTTGCCTTTACCTCCCTTATCTCACCTCATTTGCACACATTGTATATAGACTAATTTTTCTACTGTATTATTGACTGTAGGTTTGTTTTACTCCATGTGTAACTCTGTGTTGTTGTTCATGTCGAACTGCTTTGCTTTATCTTGGCCAGGTCGCAATTGTAAATGAGAACTTGTTCTCAACTTGCCTACCTGGTTAAATAAAGGTGAAATAAAAAAATAAAATAAAAATATACAGTATATATAATATATATAACATGACCAAAGGTATGTGGACACCTGCTCGTCCAACATCTCATTCCAAAATCATGGGCACTAATATGGGGTTGGTCCCCCCTTTGCAGCTATAACAGCCTCCACTCTTCTGGGAAGGCTTTCCTCCAGATGTTGGAACAATGTTGCGGGGACTTGCTTCCATTCAGCCATAAGAGCATTAGTGAGGTTGGGTGATTAGGGGTGGCTCGCAGTTGGCGCTAGAATTAATCCCAAAGTTGTTTGATAGGGTTGAGGTCAGGGCTCTGTTTAGGCCAGTCAGGTTCTTCCACACCGATCTCAATACACTATTTTTGTATGGACCTCGCTTTCTACATAGGAGCATTGTCATGCGGAAACAGGAAAGGGCCTCCCTCAAACTGTTGCCACAAAGTTGGAAGCACAGAATCATCTAGAATGTCATTATATGCTGTTGCGTTGAGATTCCCCTTCACTGGAACTAAGGGGCCTAGCCCGAACCATGAAAAACAGCCCCAGACCAATATTCCTCCGCCACCAAACTTTACAGTTGGCACTATGCATTGGGGCAGGGAGTGTTCTCCTGGTATCCGCCAAACCCAGATTCGTCTGTCCGACGGTGAAGCGAGATTCATCACTCCAGAAAATGAGTTTCCACTGCTCCAGAGTCCAAGCTTTACACCACTCCAGCCGACGCTTGGCATGGCACATGGTGTATCTACTCGGCCATGGAAACCCATTTCATGAAGCTCCCGACGAACAGTTCTTGTGCTGACATTGCATCCAGAGACAGTTTGGAACTAGTGAGTGTTGCAACCAAGGACAGACAATCCACTAATTTGAAAGGGTGTCACATACTTTTGTATATACAGTATAGTGTATGTATATCTCCTCCTATAACTACTGCTGTACATATATTGTTCCTGTTTACATATTGTCCATAGTGTCTTTACACACCACAAATTTATATCCGGGACGGCTCGTTCTGACATTTCTTGTTGCTTCTTCTTTTTTTGTCCTTTTCTTTTTTCCTTGGCATTATTTGTGTATTAGTATTGTACTGTTAAACATTTACTGCACTGCTGGAGCTAGTAACAAAAGCATTTTGTTGCATCTGCTTTAACATATTATAATCTGTGTACACGACAAATAACCTTTGATTTGATTTGACTTTAATGGAAAGTGTTACCGGAAGCACATATAATCATATTTTATTTTTGAGAGGGGATTTGATTCTTCAGGGGATAATTTTCCTCCCCTGCGGTGTTAGAGAGAAAGGAGGCACAGAATACATTCAATCCCAGAAAACCATTAAGACCTGAGATCAAGTGTCAGACGAACGACCCCAAGCCAAGTGGGAATGAATAGCGGAAGAAGCTGAAGACAAAAGCTTGTCAATTAAGGCAAACAATGTATAAAAGCCCCAGGTATAACCTCTATAAAGGCGATCCATTAAGATTAATCAGACTCGACTTAGATCAATGCCGTGACTTAGATAGGAGAGGGTTTTGGCGGACGATGATGTATTTCAGTTTGGAGGAGTGCGGACACCTAACTGACACATCAATGGGAGGAAACGGAAATTAACACTGTCTGACGTCCATCCCAAATTTCAGCCTATTCCCTAAAATAGTGAATTTGTCCCTAGAGCCCTATTGGCCCTGGTCAAATGTAGTGCACTATAAAGAAAATATGGTGCAATTTGGGACACAACATGAGTAGGGTCAGATCAAAGGGAACACAGGAGAGAAGGTGAAGGCCACATGTAAAGTGGAAAAAAGAAGTGGAAAAAGGAAGAGTCCAAATTACACGGGGAGAGCAATCAAGAGGCTAGGGTGCTGTCGATGCCATTGACAGTCAAACCCCTCCTTCAGCTTTTTTTGAAAACTAAACATTATCAGTTAAAAATATAATTTTCCCTCATTGACTTTGGCCTTTGATTTACAACACCACTTCATGGCCATAATCTGTCCTATTCAGATGAATATGTTAATTATGTTTAGCTTTAAGTGCCATTATCCTTTAGTGCTCGAGCCATTCTTTTAGCTCCTGATGATAGTTATGATAGCCATTAGGACAATAGTACGGGGTCAGTATGTGGCCTTGCTGCCTTCCCTCACATAGCTGTTGTGTTGACTAAGAGGTCTAATTTCCCTGTCGTCTCTAAAAGCAAACAGTTCACACTGCCGGGAGGGAGCCAGTTCACACTAGACCCCCCTATCATTGATCCGCAGTAAAGACGTGGCATTTATCCCCACGGCAGGCACACAGACACAGACAGCTCCTCTCTCTCTCCCCCCCCTCTCTCTCTTTCTCTCTCTCGCAATCTCCCAACCTTTACTATTATTCTCGCTCTCTCTCTTTCTCTCTCGCTCTCTCTCGCTCTCTCCCTAGCTCTCTCTTTCTCTTCTCTGAGCTGATAGTGATTTTTGGTTAAGCACCAGGAGGCCCCTGGGGACCCGGTCATTACACTGCACTTCAGTGACACAGGTGATGGGTCCCAGGATGCTACTAAAAGGACCCGAAGTGGGATTGTATGGACATAATGGGAAAGGATTGTTCTCCCAGGCCCAATTATGAAAACGCCATCCATGACAAAATATAACAAGGGACTGAGGCAAAAGCAGACCATGTCTTCAGGGGAAGACAATGTAACAGATTGGCATGGCAGGATTTGTGGAAGAAGAAAACAAATCTGATGACATGGCATGGTACGCAAACTGTAGTCCATTGCCATATTGTAACCCCAGGTATATTTTCTGTCCTCTCTAATGATGTTATTGAACATTTTATTCAAATTGTTTATCAAGTCAAGTGATCACATCTCCTCAAAGACATTGATTGGGTAAAATAGTTTGTAAGGTAGGTTGTTGATGCTGATTTATCCAGTATTTGACTTTACCTATCCAAACAACACACCACACACCGCTCTGAAAGCTGATTGTGTGAAATCATTTCCTCTGGCAGTCATCAGAGCAACGATACTGTCTTCAAAACAGCCCGAGGAAAGATTGGGGAAGCAGACACGCTGACGCTTTGGAAATTAGCAAAACATGATTTAACCATCTGGCGGAGCAGCAGATGCTGCCATAAATTGCTGCAACTTTCAAATGTTGATTTTCTTTAACCCAGATGCAGTTTGGAGTGCCGGTATGTAGGGTTAGTTGAGTTTAATATATTCTGGGAGATTGAGAAACAGTTTTTCTGGCTGTGGTGTTCATTTTGAAATACGTCTCACGTGTCAACTGCAGTGTTGTAAGATGGCTAATGCAGAATAGGAGAATTGTGGAAACAACAAAGAAAATAATTATGGCAGTAATGTAATGGTACTCAAGCAGTAATCAATACACACTGAAAATGGTATAACAAAAACATTTGTCTTTGCTCTTGTTGCCTCTAAATCAGGGGTGGGCAATTCCAGTCCTCGAGGGCCTGATTGGTGTCACAGACCTTCCCCAGCCCCAGCTAACACACCTGACTCCAATAATCACCTAATGATGATCTTCAGTTTAGAATGCAATTTGATTAATCAGCTGCTGGTGGTGGTGGAGAAAAATGTGACACATATCAGGCCTTCGAGGCCTGGTGTTGCCCACCCCTGCTCTAAATGAATAAAATAGCATATCATTTCTTTGAGAAATCAGTTTTTGAGTGTGGATCCTACAGATCAAACTTGTGCAATATTGGCCATTTACCATATCACTTGCACTTATAACAATTTTACATTTGTGATTGGGCCCAATACAATGGTTCTCTCCCGTTATACAAAAAGCACGTAAACCCCTTAATTTCTTTGTTTAATAATTCAGAAGAGGGTTCTGATTAAGCCACACCATGAAATACATTTCAAACACTTGTGAGAATTTGGAAAAACAGCAATTACACAATCAGTGTTTGTGACTCCTGTGCCACATGAAGTGGCTCTTTTAATTAATGATCAAACTCTAATTAAATACTCCATTGCTCCATTGCATCGTTCTGTCATTTGGACCGATGTGACGAGTGACAGATAACTTTTTGATGAAGAGAGCGCGCATGGATTTATTTTCAATTACGTGAAGGTAATGAAAGGAAAAAGTGCAGATCAATGGATATTTGAGCGACACAACAACAATTGAGAACCATGACAGAGACAGTTGCTAAGGGAGAGAGCAGAATGGAGAGAGATGGACAGGCAGATGAGAGATATTGAGGCCACAGATAAAGGCTGTGTCCAAGAGAGGAGGGAAGGAGAAGAAGAGAGAAAGGATGGTAACACTTTACATTAAGTTGTCCCTATTACTATGTAACTAATACAGTAATAACTGTGTTAATTTAGTAGTTACATAGATTTTACTATGTAATTAAATGAAAATAGGAATGTTGAGGAATCCGTTATTACACAACTGGTGAAGGTTTATCCACATGTGTAACTACTGATGTTACTACACATTTTCTTATTCCACTATGTAAATAATGTTTTGTAATTACATGTTTGAAAGTCACCTGTCAATTACCATGTCAATAGCTGAAACCAAAATCTGACCGTGTTACATGTATCTACAAGGTTCCGCTATCATTGAATCCACATGTAATGCCAGGGTTGATAAATAGGCTAGGACCAAGTAACAACAATATCAAGCAACTTAATGTAAAGTGAAACCCAATTGGGTACCTTTATAATTACCATGTTGTTACAATGTAACAACATTTTCAGACAATAGGCTGACCAGGAGAAATTAGGACAAAGGAGAACATTAGGTATAAGATGGGCTGAAAATCCTGTTGCCCCGTGCTGGCGTTGCAGATGACTATATTGGTCCACTAATACTGGAATATTAAAGCCCAGTGTACTACTTTGTGAAAAAAATTATAAAACAAAGTATTCATTTTTTTTTTTATATGGATTTTTCATACTTCCCAAGGCTATGTACTTACCCAGGAGCAAGCAACCTAATGTAAAGTGAAGGGACATTTGTATTACTTTGTAGTTTTGATGTATCAACCTTTGCAGACAATAGGCTAACCAGGAGAAATAAGGAGACAGGAGAACATTTTTCAGTTGGACTTTTCTTTAATAAATTTGACAAAGATTCACATTCAAACTATTCAAATTCAATTCCCAATTTCAGACTCAAGGAATTAACTATTTTATTTAGTAGAAACACAGGGTGGCAAAAACTAGCTTGCTAGCATTTCCCCATCATTCACTAATGTAGCTAGCTAGCTTGGTGTCACTGGTAGCCTAATGTCAACACCTTTTCCAACTCAGTTAATAAACGTTACCAAATCATCATAAAAATCATGAAAGACTTAGCTTACAATGTTATTTACAATGTTTTTGACTTACGTTGCACTTTGTGTATTATAAACCTTTAAAAACATTATAACTAAAGAGAGGGGAGAGGTCAGTGTGATATCACTTCCTGGCTTCTTATATTTCCAAATGTTCTTCTTTTGAAAGTGCAAACTTACAATGTCCTTCACTAAATAGTGAACAAAAAGGTAAACAAAATGTTTGATGTTTTTCTTTCTTTTTTTTGTATGTGCAGAGAGGAAGAGGAAGTGAGAGGCCCAACTTGGCGGAACATCTGTCTCCCTCCAGTAGGTAGCGTTGTTTCACCCACTAAGCAAGGAGTTTTTGTATGGAGATCAATGAGAGAATGTTGAATTTGGTCAACAAAAAATGTAATGGCTTAAATGTTCATTTTGTATGAGGTTATGATAATCCATGCCTTCTGGGAATGTTATAAAGTCCAAAAGTTATGGGTGTAGTTAGAAATGTGTCTGTCAGAAGTATGGAAATGTATATATTTCAAGACATGGCATATACTGTAAGGGTGCAGTGAGATGGGTTGGACGATACCTTTCTCATCAATCTTGAAAAAATGTATGGACTTAAAAACTGAAAATCAACCAACGTCAGTGTCCCTAGTTCTTGTGTTATTTGTTTGTTTTAGTTGGTCAGGACGTGAGTTGGGTGGGCATTCTATGTTTTGTGTTTCTAGATTGGTTTTCTGTGTTCGGCCTAGTATGGTTCTCAATCAGAGGCAGGTGTCGGTAGTTGTCTCTGATTGAGAATCATACTGTTGTCTACAGGTGCTCCCGCCTGTCCAGCGCTGCTAGCGCCTTCCATCTCTCCAGAGCTGCTTGAGTCTCCCGTCTCTCCAGAGCTGCTAGAGTCTCCCGCCTGTCCAGAGCTGCTACAGTCTCCCGCCTGTCCAGAGCTGCTAGAGTCTCCCGTCTGTCCAAAGCTGCTAGAGTCTCCCGCCTGTCCAGAGCTGCTAGAGTCTCCCGCCTGTCCAGAGCTGCTAGAGTCTCCCGCCTGTCCAGAGCCACTAGAGTCTCCCATCTGTCCTGAGCCACCAGAGCCGCCAGCCAGCCAGGAGCCGCCAGAGCCGCCAGCTACCCCCAGTCCTGAGCTGCCCCTCAGTCCGGAGGAATTTGTTAAGTCCAGAGGTGTCCCTCAGTCCTGTGGGCCTATTTATTAGGGTTCCCAGGTCAGGGTCGGCAGCAAGGGTCACCGTTCCTAGGAGGCCACAGAGGCGGAGCGGACTAAGACTATGGTGGAGTGGGGTCCACCTCCAGCGCCAGAGCCGCCACCGCGGACAGATGCCCACCCAGACCCTCCCCTATAGGTTCAGGTTTTGCGGCCGAAGTCCACACCTTGGGGGGGGGGGGGGGGTACTGTCACGTTCTGACCCTAATTCTTGTGTTATTTGTTTGTTTTAGTTGGTCAGGACATGAGTTGGGTGGGCATTCTATGTTTTGTGTTTCTAGGTTGGTTTTCTGTGTTCGGCCTAGTATGGTTCTCAATCAGAGGCAGGTGTCAGTAGTTGTCTCTGATTGAGAATCATACTTAGGTAGCCTGGGTTTCACTGTTGTTTTGTGGGGTGATTGTTTCCGTGTCTGTGTTTGTTCGCCACACGGTACTGTTTTGGTTTTGTTCACGTTTATTGTTTTGTATTCATTGAGTGTTCAATTTATGTTTTTAAATAAACATCCATGGACACTTACCACGCCGCATCCTGGTCCGATCCTTGCTACACCTCCTCTTCAGACGAAGAGGATGAAAACCCTAACAGTCAGCCTTTAAATGCTTTATTATCCAAATGTTGAAAGATCTTGTGGGCGATTGAGAGAAATAAAATGGGGCAGTTTGAGGCCAAGTGGCAGAGAGGGATGGAGGCGCTGGAGATGGGGGTGTGAGCAGGTGGGTCTGGGCAGGTGTGATGTAGATGTTGTTTGTATTGTCTAAAAATATCAAATAAAATCGTACAAAAAAATGTAATGAAGAAAAATGACAAGCTATTATTTGATTTAT